>NC_142930.1:43391744-43419244 GCF_046866305.1 Octopus bimaculoides | reverse complement strand
CGTCAAAGATATTCGAACCGTGACATCTCCATCTAAGCATCAGGAATGTATTTTCTAGGTCGACATATTATGTTATTTAAGGCCGCCAATTGTTATTTTAACGAGACTTGGGTGCTACGGATAGGATCTCAATTAAGCAACCAAATGATCAATCTTTGGATTGAAATATTCATTTTGTATTTTCTTTGCTGCAAAACCTGACGTTTTTAGCGTAAGTGTTTGATCATTTTCAACGATGATAAAACAAAATATATTCTGTCTTAATACAAACCGTCAAAAATAATAATGTAAATTCTAACCCATTACGCAACAGTGGTTTCTGTTTTGTGATCATTCCTTTCTTTGAAGCAAAATAGTATCTGTTTTAGTGGAAAACATGTAGTCTAGAAACAAAAGTAACCTTACTAATAAAATTTAATTCCGGTCCTTAGCTTTGAAACCTCGGAGGTTGGCAGTGGCAGAATTGAAACACGATCATAAAAGAAACAACATAACTACTGCACCGTATATGATAGGATGAAGGACGTTTTCTGCTATTTCACTGTCATTAATTTTGCTGTAATGGTATAAAAAAAAGAATGTTATACAATACTGCAGAAATAAATATATTGTATTTTTTTTAGCTAAATGAAACATTTACACGGGTAATCTAATATTCGTCGCACAACAACGAAAACAAGAACAGTACCAGCAAAAAAACAAATGTCAGTGACATTAAACAAAGGGAACACTACTTCAGGTTTCATACGATGTTAAGTGTTAGTAATATTTTCCATTCCTTGCTTTTTTGATTTGAGCGTTCCAATAAAATGTGCGCATCGTTATTTACACACATACTTACTCTCTCTCTCTCTCTCTCTCTCTCTCTCTCTCTCTCTCTCTCTCACACACACACACACACACACACATACACGTAAACACGTACAAACACACTCTGACGCATACACACGCGCGCGCAGCCACATGCACACAGACGCACACAGGTAGACATACACACAAACACACACACGCACAAATAAACACAAAACATGCACATTCACACAAGCGTGCGCGCACTCCGTTAGAGATAAACACACATTTAAAAACGGAATACGCATACCCATTGCATTCACGTGGGTAAAAACAGATATGCACACACACACATCTAGACACATATGCATACCTACATATTTAAAGATACATAAATATGCATATGTATGTGCATATATATATATATATATATATATATATATATATATATATATATATATATATATATATATACATATGGATTCATTCTCACTGTGAGAAACTTGGGCAAGTGTCTTCAACTATAATCTCAGGCCGACCAGAGCCTTGTGAGTGGATTTGGATGACAGAAACTGAACAAGCCCGTCGTAAATATATGTATATATATATGTATATATATATATATATATATATATATATATATATATATATATATATATATATATATATATATATATATATATATATATATATATACATATACATACACGCATACATATATGGATGTATTTGTGTGTGTGTGTGTATTTTTGTCCCCCGTAACATTGCTGTTCGGTAAAAAAAGATCGATAACATCAGTACTACGCTTCCCAAAAATAAGCCTTGGGATGGAGATCTTCGACTAAAGGTGGGACTCCAGCATGGCCGCTGTCAAATCACTGAAACAAATAATAGAATATATATATACACGTACCGCTATCTATCTATAACACCCCACACACAGACATTATATCTATGCACCTCTCTCTCTCTCTCTCTCTCTCTGTATATATATATATATATATATATATATATATATATATATATATATATATATATATACATATATATATATATATATATATATATATATATATATATATATATATATATATATATATATATATATATATATATATATATATATATATATATATACATATATACACATACACACGCATACAGATATATACATACATATATATATATATATATATATATATATATATATATATATATATATAGGAAGAGAGAGAGACATGTGTATGTATATATATATATATATACACATACCCACGCATACAGATATATACATACATATATATATAAAGTTAGAAGAAAAACTGATATGAGATATGTATGAGTGTGTCATATGAGTATGTGCATGAGTGTGTATATTTGCAATTGTGAGCGATAGAGAAACGATGTGTGTGTGAGAGAGGAAGAGCGAAGTAGAAGAGTGATGGCATCTGCGCACGTGTGCAGCACATTTTCTGTAAGACAGTGTGAATGTTAACGATACTAATATATAAGGCGATGGGAATGGCATAGATGTATGTTGGCTGGATGACATGAGCCTTGCTTCAGCTTCGCATGTCAGTGCATATTTAGTACACACCTGTTTGAACCTATTCAATTAAGTAGTATTCTAATGGAAGCAGAATGCAATGCATGCGTACGTATGTATGTTTTCTCGCATGTGCACGCGCACGTCCCTTTGTGTTTTATCGTGCGTATATATATATATATATATATATATATATATATATATATATATATGTGCACATGCGCGTGTAGTAATCTGAAGAGAGCATGGAGTGAACTGTTGTACAGCACACAGTATCAAATGACAATGGAATTTAATAGATGGACGTATGAAGGAATGATGTTTTGACAAAAACAAATACACGGGCGGTAGTGGCGAAAGACAGAGCGAGATACGGAGAGAGTGAGAGAGAAAGAAAGAGAGAAAAGGTAGAGAGATAGAGAGACAGAGATGCTGAAAGAGAAAGAAAGAAATCACGTATGCTTATATGCATATAGTATATATGCACATGTATATTTCCCTCTCTCTCAATCTCTCTCTCTTTATCTTTCTCTCTCTCTCTCTCTCTCTCTCTTTCTATCTCTCTCTATCTTTCTCTATCTCTCTCTCTTTCTCTCTCTCTTTTTCTCTATCTTTGTCTTTATCTCTCTCTCTCTTTATCTCTCTCCCTCTCTCTCTCTCTCTCTCTCTCTCTCTCTCTCTATATATATATATATATATATATATATATATATATATTGAAATATACACACACAGACACAGACAGACAGAACGAGAGAGATGTGTGTGTATGTACGTGTTATCACTCGAATAATTCTATGCTTAAGTATCTATCTATCCACCTACGGGTAAAAATAAATACAAAAAAAGGGGTTTTGTATGATTGTGTATAGAGGAATATATTATTTTGTTTAAAAGAGTTCCAACACTGTCTGTTTTTTATGTTTTATTTATATTCCTGCAAAACCAATGTGGGATATAGAATATGGAATATACAATATATAATATAATATACAATATATAATATAAAATAAAAATGGATGGTACTATGAAATAAAGTATTGAATGTCTTATTGAATATATGGAATATGTCTTATTGAATAGATGAAATATTGAGTGTTCAATATAAAGGATTAAATATATAAAGGCGAATACGTATTTTCTATACCTTGTGGTGTTTCATATCTTCTATACCTTGTGGTATTTCATCATGGCCGGTATGACAGACTTTAACAGACTGTCTTTAACAGTCTTTAACAGTCTGTTAAAGTCTGTCATACCGGCCATGATGAAATACCACAAGGTGTAGAAAATACGTATTCGCCTTTATATATTTAATCCTTTATATTGAACACTCAATATTTCATCTATTCAATAAGACATATTCCATATATTCAATAAGACATTCAATACTTTATTTCATAGTACCATCCATTTTAATCTTATATTATATATTGTATATTCCATATTCTATATCCCACATTGGTTTTGCAGGAATATAAATAAAACATAAAAGCAGACAGTGCTGGAACTCTTTTAAACAAAATAATATATATATATATATACGTATGTGTGTGTGTTTATGCATGTGTATATAAATATATATACATATATATATATATATGTATATATATATATATATGTATGTGTGTGTGTGTGTGTGTGTGTGTGTGTGTGTGTGTGTGTGTCTAGATAGATAGGTAGATAAATAGATAAATAGATAGATAGATATGTGTGTGTATGTGTTGTGTGTGTGAGGGCGTGCACGTGCGTGCTCGTGAATGTTCCTTTGTACTCATATTTCTCCTTTGAAGTTTGTCTCTATATCCATGTGTAATAGTATGTTATCTACATTTTTTTGCGAATAATTTATAGAGGCCTATATTATGCGTGGGAACAAATATTTTATTGTATGCATATTTTATACAAGCCATGTGCATTAAATTTGTTTGAAAGATGAGTCAATAGTAACAAAGTCCATTTTTTTCAAATCTAAAATTGTTATGAGACGAAGAATAAAGATTTCAAAACATAAACAAAAACAATTAAACGACTACAAGTAATCCCACTTAAATACGGCGCTTGCAGAGATCAAAATATGTATGCACACTCTGAAATAAAAAGAACAAAGAAAGAAACTGTGGTAATTAAAATTTGAAAAACGAACTGTTTTAAAAGAATACGCCTCAGTATGTATTAAGTTAGGACCGTCTCTTTAGTAAAGGAGTTAACTTGCGGGGAGCAAAATGATGTTTGATACTGAATAGACTCTTTATAATATTTTCGACCTTCAGAGTGTTTATTTGGGAAATATGTGAGAAACATGTAGGTGGTGATTTGTGAAACAATGCAGTACACCACAGGGAAGAATTTAAACTAAGATGGAAGCGACAAAAATGCAGTAAACAATATGGACCATTGCGGAAGACATTCAAAAAGCCAATTTCAAATCTACAGGAGATATATTTTCAGGGTTTCTTTCATGTGGTAAACTTCTTCAAAATTATAAGACGTCATATGTCATATACATAAATAGTGAAGGAGGTTAAATGCTAAAAATCACAACAGCGAATCGTTGAACGCATACTCATAACAAAACAGTACCCAGTCGTAGAGCTGTCCGAGCCTACGAGTTCGATAAATTCAAGAATGGAATATGTCAAATACAGCTTGAATTCACAATAGTCCAAATACTAGAGGAGCGATTGTATGTCTCTTTCTTAAAAGAGGAAAGTAGTACAGGTATAGAGAACTGTACCATTGCTATATATCGTAGCTCTCTCAGACATGCCCACATTCTCAGTCAGTCACCTTCACCAGCTACGCTGCAGTTACGAATGTATCAGGGGCAATCTGGAACCCAAGTGATAACGCAAAATTACAGCATGTGCTGTACAATTGTGCTCAGAAGTGCGTCACCTATTCCAAGGGATCAGATATCAGACTAAGCATTCAGAATGCGAAGGACGCTGGAAAATACCTCCCTGTATTCACAATTAGGGAACTATCTACAGATTTATGTGTATAATGATGCATTTATTTCGTGTTCATATTACATCAAATATGTGTAGGGAACCCGGTCGATTGGAATCTGAGATCCTTTAAACCAAAAAAGTGAAAAAAAAAAATGGAAATCCTTTTAGTCCTGGGTGGAACTGTTCCCAGTCAATGGAATACTTTCCCCCTCCACTAATAACGGGCACACATTTAGTGTAACACTAAAACTAGACCTCAAAGCAGTCCAAGGCTGTTACACCAAATGGAATTAAATTGAACAACTGATGAGGTACTGATGCAAAGATTGGTGAGGCTCTACTTCTCACAGCGAAGGCGATATTTATATATTCGCACGCACGCACACACACACACACACACACACACACACACACACACACACACACACACACACACACACACACACACACACACAAATCCAGCATCTAGCTCAATTCATATTACTATATGTCCCAGCATCTTAATCTAGAATAGGGGACCATTACTGTATCCGATCTGACTTAAGGCGAGACATAGCGGAAATGAGTTCAAATCTTTCCTGGAAAAAGAACGTAGTGATCATCTATGTGTCCCTATTGCCTTATTTTTTTTTTGTTTCTACATGCCTTCTACAGGCATCACTAAGCTTGAAATGCAATGCTGTCTGTATTTCTGTCTGTCTGTCCGTCTCTCACCCTCTCTATCTCTCTCTCTATCTCTCTATCTCTCTCTATATATCTGTATATATCTAATCATACACACACCCAGATACACATACACTTATGTATCGGGTCATCCTATAAATAATGTGGTTTTTCAAATGAATGAAAGAAAATTCGGAGTGGGGCGGAATAATCTACCTGGATCAACTTGTAATAATTTACCTTGTACTTATTCTTAGTGCAAGTTTTCAAGAGTGGAGTTCGAGTTTAGCAGTTATTTTTTTTTCAGAGCTATAATGGAAATGACAAAGGCTCATATTCGGTATATTTTGCGAAGAATATTAATACGGTATATGGGAAACGGACAATAGGTAAACTACAATTGTTTTATGGGGATCGGACAATAGGTTGACTACAATTTCTTTTTTTGCTCGCGTGATAAATCGTGATACGCTTATGGTTAAGTAAACGAATTTGATCTTGATCGCACCAGGTTTTTTTTGTTACAGAGTAAGCGTGATCGCTCAGCTGCCAGTGTGCACCAAAGAAGGAGAAAGATAGATAAGTGATCCGATTTTCTAGTCTGAAAGTATTTGAGGCGCTGAAGTAGTATACGAGTAGAGTATACTACTCTACCACGTAGAAGTATGTACGAGTGGGTTAACACTTTAAAAATGGTCGGATGAGCGTGATGAACGAAGTAGGAGCAGAACATCCATCACTCACATCCACTGACGTGAAAATTCAACAGGTTCCAGAGATGGTTTTGGGGAACCGACGAGTGATCAACTGTATGGTCTCCAAATTAGTTACGGTTCTGCATGCGAAATTATCCACAAGCTTTGCTTTTGCAAGGTCTGTAGGAGATGGGTGCGAAGAAATCTTACCGAAGCTTATAAGCACAATCGTGTAGAGAATTGTCAACGCTTACCTGACCGCTACAACGGCGAATACGAAGCTTTTCCGGAGAGAATACTCGCAGAATATCCCTTTGAGCCAGAATTCAAAACGCAGAGTTTGAGTAGGAAATACACGGAATGGCCAGTGAGAGAAATTCAAGACTGAACCTTCTGCAGACATTGTGTTTATGGCCTTAATTTTGTTTCTGCCATTGTTCGGTAGAACACCTTCCTACTTTTTGGAAGCTTGTATTCTTTGTCTTTTTTTTTTACTAATTAGTGATTCTTATAAATGCTCCGAGGTTCTAACTATTTTATTTCAGTGTCTCTCTATAGGGTGATGTTGTATGTTTTTGGTAGCTTTGCGTTGGCAAATGTAACCCTGGCGCATGTTAAGCCCAAATTCTATACTTATGCAGCAGTCACTCCTACGCTGTATGTAAGAGTGCTTACAGCTGTTGATCTTTTTTGATATTTTTATAGAGGAGATGTTTAACGGTTGTTTCCATTCTCCTTGTATCCATAATTTGTTTCATTCAGGAGTTTACTTAAAGGAAGCAGTGCTAAGCAGGATAACAAAGGAGATAATGAGTTCCTGAAAGATACTGAAATTAATATTATCTAACATTTATATTTGTAATATCAGTATAGAGAACTGACACCGCTTTCCAAAGCTTCATGGTGTGACATACAAAATTTTTCATAACTGGTGAAAATGTGAACGCCTCCAAACATTCCTTTACCTACCTGAAAGGAAGACTACCAAAGACGGCTGAGAGTTGTTTTTCCTGTAGTGATAATCTTCAAAAAACAGCCAGTCTTTTTATTCACATTTGATTCTAGCTAGCATCCATAATATCCATGTTTCCGTGCGTTTTGTTCATCAGGGAAGATGTTGATGATGTGTAAAGTATGTATGTGTTCCATTAGGGGAGATGTAAGGGTTTTGTGCAAAATAATGTCAGCACGGTATGGGGCTGTTGTTCTTAGGTTATCTCTTTCATCATTTTTGGGGAACAAAATCATCATCATTATTACTATTGTTACCGTTGATGTTGTTGTTAAAGCGAGGAGCTGCATAATATTTAGCATGCCGAGGAAAATGCTTAGCGGTATTACGTTCGTCTTTAATTTCTGGGTTCAAATTCCGCTTTTGATCCTTCGGAGTCGACAAAAAATGTATGAGCTGAGCTCTGGGGTCGACGTGATCGAATTATTCCCTCCCCCAAAGTTTTAGGTCTATTGCCTATAGCAGATGGCTCTTTTTATTTATTTATTCTTGTTTTTATCTCCGTCATTATTATTACTTTCATTATTCTTTTTCTTGTCGTTGTTTCTGTTATTATTATTATTATTATTATTATTATTATTATTATTATTATTATTATTATTATTATTATTATTATTGTTATTTTGTTGTTGTTGTTGTTGTTGTTGTTATTGTACAGAATAACCAAAGCGACACTAATGGTATTTAACTCCGATAAAACGCTGCTTGATCGCTTTAAAAATATCGATAACGACTTTTACTAATTAAGGAAACAAATCCAATAAATACTTTAGAATTCTGTAGTCTGCGGAAGTAATTCGTGTAATATTTATTCATAATTATGCCGCATGCAATTAGAAAATAAGGCACATGCTCATAATGTTCAGTTATCTAGTACTATGAAAAAACAAATATCGGAGTTTTATTCACATCAACACCGTAATCAGACGATAACTGAGAAACAATGGAAATACAGATCATATTAAAAAACAAAATTGAGAAACAATGTTAATACGCTCCGCATCATATAGCTCAATGTCATGCGATAAATGCGGGATGTGAATTTAACGTAATATATTTCAATATATGGCGATTGTAAACTACTTCCCCAACATCAAATAAACTATTACTCGAGGATTAGGATGGCTGTATAAATAAAGGTCAAGCTATTGTTATGAAAACCAAGCGCATAAAACAGAAAGACTACAAAGCATCACTTGTGGAATATGTTTATATCCATTATGCATAATTAGCAGCATAAAACCAAGTTGCGATGATGTACTCGATTACATTTGCTGACGATAAAAAGACCAGATATAAACAGAACTTTGATTCCAAGCTGGTGCCCAACTTAACATGATCAATTATGAAAGTCATAAGAATATCAGAAATCTAAGCATTATTTTAAAGAAAGACTCCAGCATGAATACAAAACTATTGAACATAAAAGAACATATCAGAAATAGACTTATGATGAACACTTGCAAAAGATACCAAATTATCGAAACATCACGAAGGCAAATCATAGAACATCTAAGGAATATTGTCAAAACAAAATCTGAAGCGAAATCACACAAAAACATAGATAACAATGGAACATGACTAAAAGAAAATTCTAAACACAAAAGTCATGAAGATGAGAATATAGCGGAGAAAATAAAAGAAAATTCCCAAGACTTTCTATGAATCTATGATTCTATGATTCCCAAGACTTTCTATGAATTTACAAATGAACAGCCTAAGATTAAAATCAACGATAAAATGCAAATAATGATGAAAATCTGGGCTAGGCATCTTGTATATTATAACAGCGAGACAAACAGCATCGAGGGATTTATTGGTCACTGAACGAATTACCACAAAGGAAAATATTCTCACGCAGACTCTGCAGAACCATGACAAGCAGAATAACAACTTAGGTATTAGTTCTGGGGCGCCAAAAAACAAATGGTGGTACAGTAGATAACATGATAAGAGCTAAAATGTGTAGCTAATATACTTAACAGCATGAGATGCTAATAAACATTTTTAAGATACTTACTGCACTGACTAAGACAAACATCATCTAAAGAGATAGTAGCTTATAAGCTGCCTTCCGGCAAAAAATACTATTTTAACATCAATAATATAACGGTAGAAGCGTCCGGTGAAAAATTAACATAGTCAAAATAAAGCAGAATTCATCCTGTAAAAATTTATATAGTTGCAAAGAAATACTCCTCATCAACAAAACCATATCCGCCGAACTGTAAAGAAGTAGTAAGGGAGATATATGGCGTAGACTGAGAGTAGCAGGGAGATGTCGCAATGTGGGATGGCATTCAACTATCTATTGTGTTATGGATGGCCTCAAGTAGTGCATTGCAGAGAATATCTACAGAGCCCACAGCAAAGTGCTTCTATTTACTAGAGGATTTTTACATGTTATGTGGTTTAGAAAATTACTCCTATTCAGCATTGGAATGTTAGGAATATTGTTACCAAGCTCCATGAGGAAACGGAGACAAGGCACTTAAAGCAACTTAATAGGAATCAATGAACCAGACAATATACAGTAGATGCACACGCTCCAAAGAAGAGATTTGATGTCTAAAGAGAAATATATATATAAAAATGCATTAGACTATATACACATTAGTTCTAAATATAAAAACAAAATGTAAAAAACATGCATAAATAATATGTTGCAGTTATAATATTCCCCATTGGATGTTAAACGAAATAGCAACATACTCGGAAAAATACTAGAAAATATCTGCATTTAGAATGCACAAACCAAAATCTGAAACAGAACGGTAATCTATATACAAACATCACATCAATGTGTGTATGTATGTATGTATGTATGTATGTATGTATACTTATATACGTATACGTATATACATATACATATATATGTGCGTGTATGTTTGTATGTTTGTATGTATGTACGTATGACAATCTGAATGTATGTATATATGTAAAGGGGCCTTATGTAATTAGTAAACGTTTATAAAAATTTCACTGGAAAACTACAGCAATATCTATATATTGAAGTGAAAGTGCTAATTCAAACGTCAAGCACGTGCTTGAGTATCGAAATTCAACTTGTTCATCGCTTGGTGTCTTTATGTTTTGTATTTATAAGAATAGAGGAAAATATTCAATAATGAGAGAATTATATATAAAAAAAAAAACAGAAACGAAAAATCGTTATTTGCATTGTATTCAAGCGAGATAGCGATCATCGTTAAAAATCGAATTATTCAGTCAATGAACTAAAGGTGTAGCATATATCTTCGATATCGCATCCCTATCATACACTTTTGCTATTATCATTTTAGAAGTAAATATTTTGTCCGTATTTTTTGTGCAGTTTTTATTTTCGCATGGCAGAATAAAAATGTCGTTCGACGTTTCTGAAATATAAATAGATAATTTTAACTCCACTTTTACCCCTTATTTTCTTTCTAAAATAGTTATTCGGTCGTTGCAGAAAGAATAGAAGTAAATATGTTTCATAAATGGAATCCGTTTTAAAACTCCTTAAATCCTATTAGGAATTGACTCATCTGTACAACAATGTTATGTATTAGTCTACGAAAATCCCTTTGTGGTTGGTAAGTAGAGTAAGATAGTAACTCCCCAAATCTGACGAAATTAATAACCCCAAACCTCTCGACCTATAACATGCATTCTAACACTGTATAATATACTAACATCCATCATTACTGAATACACATATTCCTTTCAGATATTTAACAACATATTCTCCAATGAACGAAATCTAACGTGGTTCTTACACGTGTAAAGACTAGCATTACATGTGTAAAATACTTTTTAGTCGACTGCAATACATAACAGACTCTTTCTATTGGATATATCGATTACCAAAAAACGTATTTCATAGTCCTCCCAAAAGCAAGATGGAGAAATATCGGGAAATCTATAAAACCTGTCCGAGTTTTCGTATTTTTCTCTGTTACTGTATTCAGAGGCACATACTGTGAATCCTGGTAATATTGACATACATTGAAGCATTTTGCAATGTGTTTCTCCATCATTAATTCTATTTTTCTCCAAGGGAGCCGGTAAATACCAAACGATATGAGTGCCAGATATACGACATATCAGACAATCGTCTTCTTTACGTGGAAAATCGAAAGCTTTTGGCGAAACCTTGGCCTTTAATAATACTAAGACAATTTAATGACCATATTGAGATAGAGCTTGACATTGATAAATGTGCAAATCTACATAATTTAATAGACAACTCATGAGAAAGTAATGCATACAACTTGGCAAGGCTAACATAATTAAGAAATTGCACTGACACAATTAAAGAAAAATGTACAGATATTCAGCCAAATTGCATCTAGCGCCTACAGATGCGCGTGATGTGACTAGTAGAATGGTACCGTTGGGTTAGAGCAATTGTATTAAAAGCGAAGAAATAAGTTTAATGTAAGAAGCAGGATTTATGCCACCAATACGCGTGTTATGACTGTTGTGACATTCAACGAGAACATAAAAATGTTCATCAATGAGATAAAACTGACACAAAAATACACAAGCTCCTCACACGCCTGGCCCAAACATAGAAGTAGACGAAAGGATGGAGGATAAAAGTGCTATGGATGCAGCTATTACTGAATTTAGAGACCATACGTTTAGACCCCTGAGTAAAGTCATTAATGACAGAATGATTGAACTTTGTTTGCAAGCATGAAATTACCAAAACACTTACGCTTAATATCGGAAGCAGAGATTTGTATAAAGAAACTACATAACACCGAGACTAAGGCGCAGTAGATAAAACAGACGAAAGCACTATAAATTCAAAGCAAATACAAGCACAATGGAAACTCAGAGCTACATAGAGGGAAAAAGAAGGAAGTACATGCAAAACACCCTACAAGATGCAACGGTTCTGATATTGGTGACGATATGTTCAACCAGTAGCTGCCTACATCTGGACCAGATCTGCCCATTCGAAATAACCAGACCAATGTCCTTAAAAATTGTACTGATCCTTTCTCCTATATTTGTAACTCCATATCCGATAAATTCACCGTCATCAGTTCACCGGCTTTTTTCTTCAATAAAATTGTTTTTTAACTATTAACGGTGAGATACTATGGTCATATTTTCTCGGTAACCTTTCCTCGCCGTGAACATTCTTGACGTTGAACTTCCATCATGGGGAACTTTCTTCATAGTGAACTGATGGTGGTGAACTCTTCTGCGATGAATTCATAGCGGGGAACTTACCGGTGATCTTGTAACTCAACTACCGAGACAAGTTAAGATATCAAATTTTGTATGATGTTAGCCTCAACTAAGTATAATAATTCTTTCCACGATAGGCACAAGGCCTGGCATTTTGTGGGAGTGAGATAAATTGATTACATCGACCACAGTACTAAAATCGTATTTATTTAATCGAACCCGTCAGGACAAAAGGCAATGTCAACCTCGGCGGAATTTGGACTCAGATCGTAAATACGGTCGAAATGCTATTAAGCACTTAGTCCGGTATCCTAACGATTCTGCCAGCACACCAGCTTAATTGAGGGTAATAATCGCCATGATAATCTTATTATTTGCAATGGAACATACACTATCAGTTTGGACCCTTTTATGCTAAAAACTGATGGTAACATAAACTTACCAAGCTAATGAAATAAAAACATCATCGTTCTTTGGGAATTTTGTATTTGAACTGATCAAGCTATTCACGCAAATACATCCGTTATAGTAATGAATAATCGCCTTGGAAAAACACGTATCTCATAGGTCTATCAATCCCAGCACATTACAACAAACGCTTGAACAGTTAAGTAAACACAATTACATTGAAATACACGTTTAAACAACGTGCCATCTGAAAACATCAACGGTTCCTGTGATCATTGTTGCGTTGGGGATAACAGGAAATGGCGATCTTAAATACTATAATCAAATACCATATGACCTCAGAGCTTAAAAAAAGAAGTTCTTATGAATATAGCCTATATCCCTAGAAAAATACGGTTATATGAATCATTTCAAGTCTTTCAATATTCCAAATATTACAACGAACTTTTAACAGAATCCTAATTCGCAGTTTTTATTTTTCCTTCTTGAAATGTGGCACTGCTTATCATAAATAACTCCACAGTGAAACATGCAAATTGCTGTTTCTTGATATCTCTGGTTGAGACATGGAATTGGTCAAGTAAACAAAATTTGCAACAACGGAAATATAGGATTAATAATAATAATATTAATAATAATAATAATTTTAGCACTGTACAAGCACTTGAGAATGAATGAAACTGAAAATAGGTGGATAAAAAAAAGAATGCATGGACTATTTCATAGGGATACTGACGATACGTCAGACAGAGAAAAAAGATGGCTATGGATGACTAAAAGTGATTTAAAACCGGAAACGGTGGCTCTAATCTGTGGTGCCCAAGATCAAGCACTAAGAACAAATTATATGAAATAAAGAATAGACAACACATCAGAAAGTGATACGTGCAGAACCGTATGGCATATTACCAGTCAATGTACGCCACTAGCCCAGAAGGAATATAAGAGACACCACGGCAATAGAGCAAGGATTGTCCATTGGAAACTTTGCAACAAGTATGGATTTGACAGCAAAAACGTGGTACGAACATAAACCCGAAAGCATCAGTGAAAATGATAATGCAAAGATCCTTTGAGATTTTATGATTCAGTGCGGCTATGAGAGAATAGGAAGGCAGACATAGATTTAGTTGAGAAGGAAAGCGAACGATGCCCGATCATAGATATAGCATGTCCAGCTGGCAACAAGTTATGTGATAAGGAAGAAAGAAAAGTCGATAGATATAACAGGTTAGCTTGGGATGTTAAGAAGTTGAGGTCGATGAAAAAGGTGGTAGTAGTACCAACAATTGTCGGTGCTCTGGGAACAGTGAGTAAAAACCTTGAGAAGTACATGGAATAAATAAGTGCTGCAATAATGGTGGAGATCTTGCAGAAAACAGCACTGCTTGGAACCGCTGGAATACTCCGGATGGTGCTCGGAAAATAAGAGGTGTTACCTTAGTTCAGTGGAATTGAACAGCTGGCACCGTAGTACATATCCAGCGTTAGAAACTGTGGAAAGACAATAAATAAATAAATACATAATAATAATAATAATATTAATAATAATAATAATAATCAGTAAATATAAAGACTTGCTAATAGAAATTGAAAAACTGTGGCATCTCAAGGCGACTTCAGTAAATATAAAGACTTGCTAATAGAAATTGAAAAAAATGTGGCATCTCAAGACGACTACCGTACCATTGATTGTAGGATCTCTATGAATGATAAAAAAGGTACTGGAACCTATTTGAAAATGAAACCAGGCTTAACATCCTTACAGGAAGTGCAAAAAGTCGTGTTAACTGGAACGACTATTGTACTGAGAAGAGCATTATCGCTGTGAAAATAACATCCATTTATGAATTTATTTATTTATTTATTTTTTAAAAATATATATTTTACCTGTGAATTTGCGTGTGTAAACTGGGAATGCATATGATGAGCTTCTTTGCCCTAGGTGTACGGAAAAAACTCGGCAAGAAATGGAAGAACATTTGAAGAAAGAAGAAAAAAATCCATAATAATAATAATAATAATAATAATAATAATAATAATAATAATAATAATAATTATAATAACAATAATATCCTCAACATATGTCGTGTAGCATAGCTAGTAGTTGCTGGATTACGACCGCGCCCAACCTGCTGCACAGTGGGGCACCTGCCGGGTGCAGCATCTTCAACATTGGTTCCACTCACGTTTACATCGCTATAGTGATTTATTTTGCTTGGCATTTTTACTCACAAATGAGCTGTCTTCTTAGCTTATTACCAAACGGTATTTTTATCGAGGCACCATATCTATCAAGGTAGTCTGCCAAGGCGACAGGATCCTTTCTCCCCTTGTTTTGGACTCCGAGAGTTTCTTCTCCTAGGCTAACGAGTACAGCCTTCCCGGAGCACTGGTTATTTGAAGGCGCCAGATACTCACCTATTCTCACACTTCTCCTCTTGGTTTGGTGAAGGTGTCAACCAAGACTGCAGAGATCTTACTACCCATAGGTTGGACCTGCATCCTTCGCATTTCTCTTTATTTGCCACCATGATCCTCATTCTCACTTGGAGGTAGGTGAGCGGCAGTTGGTCCCGTATCTTCAACCAAATATTGCTCCGGATTTAAGTCCCGATTCGCGATTCATTCGACATCATCCAAGAAATGGAGCCATTGGGTACTGACAAATTGTCACCAATGTGATTAACGAGTCCTATCTACCCCAGTTTTTACATCAGAATGTTCCTTCTCCTTGACAGACTGCCAACCAAGGCTCATGAGTTCCGTCTACCAGTCTTCGGAATGGCAATCAATTCTTTTAAGTTCCTCTGCCCTTTGCCGGGTTTTGTCTTTAATCCCGCGGGTTGTCGAAAACCCACCCTCTTCACCAAGTAAGCTTAATGGCGTTGCCGGTTTAGTCACCGACGACTCGACGGTTTCTCAACGCCACTTGTTAATCACTCTGGGTAATTCTTGTTCACTGTTAGTACAGTAATGTCTATCTTATTATTTCCTGGTTCACTACTAGAGTTTCACATTTATTACTGTAAGGCCGAGGGTCTTAATAGTGTCCCCGCTGATTTCTTTAGACAACAAATGATGGCAGATTTACGACTGTTGGTTTAGTTGTTGATGATGCTGCAGCGTTAAATAGTAGAGTGGACTTGTGTCTAATAATGCAGCCTGGCTGATTGAACTGCTGGTTGATATAGCTGGTAGTCAATTAAGGAAGGGCGGACGGTAGGCGATTTTTGAGTGTAGCGTTGGCAAGTTGGGATTACTATAGCTGAGATATCAAAGTTTATAACCAACATTCCACAGTTTTAACAAGCTATAGTATTCTATGTATAAAAAAAGCCTATCGTATTTACAATGAAAGAATTTATCTATGGCAAATCACATCGTACTTAGGATATAAAAATATATAAACCTCTTAAAGTTTTAGCAGACATACAAAGTACTAGAAAAGGCTTACACATTTTTGCGGGAGCTGTTAAATGACCATGTCATCGTGTGAATATCAGCAGTACTGAGAACCCATTCGAAGAGGAGAGAGAGAGAGAGAGAGAGAGAGAGAGAGAGAGAGAGAGAGAGAGAGAGAGAGAGAGAAGGGAGAGAAGGCGAGAGAGATAGAAGGAAGGGAGATGAAGAGGAATGAGGAAAGTAAGCTCGCCAAAATCCCAGCGTTGGGGCGAATTTATGTCCTGAAATCTAGATTTCTTGGGGAGGACCGAGCGTAGTTAAATATGGAAATTTATGAAATCTTTGAGAGTAGCGTCGGCAAGTTGGGACTACTATAGCTAAGTTATCGAAGTTTATAAGCATAATTTCACAGTTTTAAGAAGCTGTAGTATTCTATCTGGAAATACCCCATCGTATTTACGATGAAGAAATTTATCTATGACAAAACACATCGTGCTTAGGATATAACAATATATAAACATCTCAAAGATTTAGCAAACATAGGTAGCACTAGAAATGGATTACACATTTTTTTGTGGTGGGGACACCTACAAAAATCAGCGTTGCTTGAAACTGCAAGAATTCTTCGCAGGGTTCTTGAAGCATGACCGGTAAACAAGCGACACCATAGTCTGTTGGCTGTGGAAGATACACAAGATGTCGAAATATCGTTCACTAGATAATAATGGCACTCTTCTTTTAATTTTGACTCTATATCTTCAGGAGTTACCTCAATCCTTTCTATATTAATAAATAAATAAATAAATAAATAAATACATAAATAATAATAATAATAATAATAATAATAATAATAATAATAATAATAATAATAATAATAATAATAATAATAATAATAATAATGATATCCCAGCAATGGCTGAGAAGCTCAGGACTCAAAGCAGAGACTGAAGGATTTTTAATTGCTGCACAAGACCAAAGCCTCCCCACCAGAAATTACCAAAAACACATAATGAAAAGAAATATAACAAGTAACTGTAGAATATGTGGAGATCGACAAGAAACAATAAATCATATTATCTCTGGCTGCCCAGTCCTGGCTAAGAAGGAATATATTCACAGACACGACAGAGCTGGGACCTATATACACTGGAAGCTATGCCAACATTATGGAATAGCAACAGAAAAAAGATGGTATAAACACACGCCAGAAAAGGTCACAGAAAACGAGAAAGCAACCATACTCTGGGATATGCCAATACACACAGATAGAGAAATTAAGGCAAATAGACCAGATATAGTTGTCAAAGATCATGAAGGAAAAAAATGCCTTCTAATTGATGTTTCAATACCAGCAGATGACAACGTTTCTCTAAAAGAAATGGAAAAAACTTTCAAAATACAAAGACCTGGAAATAGAGATAACTCGAATGTGGAATCTAAAAACAGAAACAATTCCTATCATAGTAGGTGCCTTAGGTATAATAAAAAAATATTCAGACAAATACATAACAAAAACACCAGGACTTACAAATATATATAACATACAGAAAATTGCACTACTGGGTACTGCACACATTCTACGCAAAACACTTTCAATACAGTAAACATAAGAGCACCACAGCAAACCACAGCACATACCCAAGGCGCACAGAGCTGCGCTCGGTAGTGAAGTGAAAGCACGTTATAAAAATAAAACTACTGAATAATAATAATAATAATAATAATGGTGTCTTATCTTGCACAGACAAATGAAACACAAGGTCACCACTGCATAGTTCAAGTGCCTCAAACTTCTCTTGAAATCGAAGCTCAACTTAAGGAACCTTGTAACTGCTATCAACATATGGGCTGTTGCTGTAGTCCGCTATAGTGCACTCATCCCCAGATGGACACAAACGGAGACTGACCATCTCGATCGCAATACTCGAAAGACAATGATAATGCATGGCGCCCTCCACCTTAAGGAAAATATACACAAATGTACATATTCGTTGCTACTCTCGGTTTAATACTACTTCTACTACTACTACTACTAGTACTACTACTACTACTACTAGTACTACTACTACTACTAGTACTACTACTGACCCGGTGAACTGCGACGGTGATATTACTATTGTCATCTAATTGACATATCGCTCACGCTGCTGCTGTTGCTATAACTGCTCAATACTACTGTTGAAGTGCTGTTTGATGGGAGGTACGAAAAGCAGTTTCAAATTCTAAGCCACCTCTCATTTTCCTCCCTTCCTGGCCGGCCAGGATAGAAACGTGTGAAACAATTTGAAAAAGTTTTTTCTTCAAAGTGAAAAAAATTTCTTTTCTCTAAATTTTTCCCCATAGAGTAATTAAAAAAGAAAAAAAAAACAGTTTGATCTTCCAACCCTCCATAGTCTCAGAGGACGTCATAGCCACATAGAATAAGAGAATCAATGAAAGCAATTCTCTAAAAAGAAAAGCAAGTCACAAAACACGGACGGCCCGAAAGTCGTTCAGATTCGGTGACGAACAAAAAATTGCAGACAGACGAAATGCCGCTAAGTATTTAACGCGGCGTATTAGCAATTCTGCTAGCTCGTCGCATTCCATGAGTGTTAAATATTATCATATAATAAACAAAATATAATGAATGACATAATAAATATAACTGTGTACTTTTAAGATGCACGGAAAATGTTTTTGGAGATATACACAAACACGTGACAAACTCGTTAGGTTAGTTAGGCAGATTAGAATAAATTGCATGTCTGCCTACTTGCCAGCGATCATAATGAAACTTGGTGTATTTGTTAAAAATATTTAGACAATAAAAGACAAAGACATTCGACGCACTCGTAATGCCTCCGCTTCAGCCTGCAATAATAATTAATCTAATCTCTCTCGCTTAAGTTGTTCCTGTATCCTGAATCTGTTTTATTTCATATAATTAGTACTTCGTTACCGGCTCTATGAAAATCTGGTTGATTTTTCGAATGACTATACAAAGTAGGTAATCGTCGTCGTCACGGCAATATACTGCGCTACACTTCCCTTGGAGCGGGATTCGCATGATTCTTCTGCTAGATTTTTCTCTCCTTTTTTCTGGCAAATTTCCATTACGCTCTGGCTTCCACTACACTCTTCATTGTTGCTTTGTTGGCGGACGAAAGAGCCTCTGATTGCTGATAAGGCGGAGAGACGGCAGAACAAGTTCTCTGCTTGTGGCGGTAAAAAATGCAAGGTGCAAGGATTGGCAGTTCTACTCTAGCATTCGATCACAGAACATTTGTTGTGTCTAGTGTCAAGCAGACTCTTTTCCCGTCTCTTCCTACAATTCAACTATTTCTATGAACGTTTTGAATGCATTTGTCTACACTTGTAATAAAGTGAAATATGATAATGAAGACGATTGAATATATATATATATGCTGAGGCCCCCTTCGATCACGACTGACCATTGGATTGCACCTAGAAAGTTATCCTCCCAGAAAACACAAGTCCGGGCAAGGTCGTTTATAGAAGACCAGCAGTCGCCCATGCATATTAGCCTCTCCTCTCCACGCCACCAGTTTTATTCAAGGGAAAGGCAAAGACTGATACAGCTTGGTACCTTTGACGTTGCAACTAATTTCTACGGCTGAGTGAACTGGAACAACGTGAAATAAAGTGTCTTCCCGGCCCGGGATTCGAACTCACAACCTCACGATCGAAAGATCGACGATCTAACCACTGAGCCATGAGCCTTCACATACACACACACACACACGCACACACACACACACACACACACACACACACACACACACACACATTAAGCAATAATATAATGATCACGTCACTGCTTAAATATTTTGCACTCAAATATACCCGTCAGCATCCTTTGCGTAGGACTACGCAAAAGTTATTCCATGTACGCCGGATACAAAGCCGCCACCGCCATTACAGCAACCCCACCACTATCACCACCAATAGCTCTACTACTACTACTACTACTACTACTACCAGTACAACTGCTGCTGCCGCTACTGCTGCTGCTGTTGCGGCTTCAATACTATAGTCAGTCTCTATGGAGAAATCCCATCTTATAGCTATCAATCCAATCCTATAGTTATCATTCACCGTCAAAGCCATTGGCACATTTCCGTCATTTCACACCCACAACAAACACCTAACGTTTCACTGTCTTCTTCTTCTTCTTCTTCTTCTTCTTCTTCTTCTTCTTCTTCTTCTTCTTCTTCTTCTTCTTCTTATGATCGACGAAATGCTTGGCGGCAAATTCATCTGTCATTACGTTCTGTGTTCAAATTCAGCCGAAGTCGACATTGCCTTTCATTCTTTCGGGTCGATTAATTAAGTAGCAGTTGCGTAGTGAGTCGATGTAATCGTTTAGTCCCCTCCCCAAAAATTTCAAGGCTTTGAGCCTTCAGTAGAAGGCGTCTATTATTATTATTATTATTATTATTACTATTTTAAAACGATTTTCTAACCGCTTTCATGTAACTGAGAGTAACCTCCAGGTCTTGTTATTGTTGCTGCTGTTTACTGCTTACTCTCGTTTACTGCTCTCTCTTTGTTTCTCTCTCTCTCTCTCTCTCTCTCTCTCTCTCTCTCTCTCTCTCTCTCTCACTCTCTTTCGAGTTCTGAAATACAAACCCATGTCGATATGTAGATGAAATAAATAGATGTAATATGTAGATGCAATATAAATGAAATAATAGTGGGATCACTGTTAGTAATATCGATATTTTTAGAGTAGCATATAATATAGGCACTAATATCATGGAAATACTTATTAGAGATCCTGGAGCAAGTAGATGTGGTAGATAAAATCGATCAGCCACAGAATTCCACTACTTAAATAAACGAGACAAAAATATCTGCAGTAAAGAATAGAATATTTAATTATTCAGATATTAAACACAAACAAAGATCTTGATAGTCTATTAAGAAACAATCAATTATTTTATATCTATCTTAACAGAAAAGAATATTTGAAACTATATGACAAATTGGGTTATTTCATTCGCTAGAAACTAGAAATTTTGGAATAACCTGCAGGAATGTAGACTCAAATATGCCTCAATTGGTATGAGGGTTGTTAATTTACCAAATTCTATGATATACCAGTTAACCGAAACAATCAGTATTAGTAAATATAGATGCGTTTTTCCTAGCAATATTCAGAAAAACGAAACGTATTTTCTTTGAAGTTATATATCAATGGGAGCATACAGCCATACATATTTAATAGATGTGAAGAAAATATCGAAATCCAAAGATACAAAATTACAGGGGTATCAAAAATTTCTGAATTAAAAATAGACTTAGTTTTCATTAAGATTTAGGAAATGCATCTGCATATAAATATATAATTCAGACTCTACCATTTAGATATAGGCACCTAAGACAGTATAGAAATAAATAGACCTTTGTCGGTTTCGACGACATGTGATCATTAGTGAATCGAATTAGCGTGTAGCTGTGTGTCTCAGAGGCAAGTGAACCTTTAACGAAATTCTAATCAACGTGACTTTTAATAGTTGCAGTAAATCATTCTGAAGAGCATCCAAAACGTTTCTTCTGCGAGTTTCGGTCGTTAGACTGCAGCCATCCTGTGGCACAGTCTCAGAGAATTTTATTCGAACGAATCGATCCCTGTAATTATTTTCTTTTTAAGCCTGGAACTCATTCTCTCCGTTTCTTTAGTGGAACCGCTAATTTACAGAGACGCAAATGCACAAACACAAGTTGTCAAGCGGTGTTGTGGAACAAAGAGGGAGAGAGAGAGAGAGAGAGAGAGAGAGAGAGAGAGAGAGAGAGAGAGAGAGAGAGAGAGAGAGAGAGAGGGAGAGCGAGAGAGAGAGAAAGAGAGAGAGTGAGAGAGATCCCCTCACACTAACACATACACACGCATGCACGCATGCACGCACGCACACATATACGACAAGCTTCTTCCAGATTCTGAATACCAAATTCATTCACATGGATATTGTAAAAGATACTTGTCGAGGGTGGTACGCAAACAGTTTATTACACACCCAATGACACTTTATTGCTCTTATGGTAACCAGTATAATCCGATTAAAGTTTTTCGTTATTTCTATATGATGCAATAACACTGATGATGTAGATGAAGATGACGACGATGTTGATGACGATTATGTTAATGACGACGTCTATAATGTAAATGATAATTTTGTGGTAAAACTATTTCCTAAGAAAACTAGCTAAAACTTAGTTAACTGAGAATCTGCTATATTCAATTCTATTTGATTTTAGTGAATCTACTGTGTTCAATGGTTAAAAGGAATGAGGTCGAACTGGGTTAAGGTACTGAGGCAAAATAAATGATATACTCACATATACGTAATGCTATGATTTGTTGTTTTGGGTATATACTTCGACTAGCAACAAAAGGAAGGTAATAATACTGATGACTTTGTTTGACAAGACATAAGAACACTCCTGGCAAAACGACTGAATCGATCACATTGCAGTATTGTTAGGTATTTTATCGATCTAACATTGAAAGAAAAATGCTGAACAGAAATAAACTATGAAAAGCATTTTATCTCCAGTCTATAGCGTTATGTCACTCAACCACCTGAACAATAAGTATAAAATCAATAAGTATAAAAACAGACAAAATTATTCTATATGATACAGGCATACGTTATAAAGATACAGTATGCAATCTGAGAAAAAGTGTTGATGATTTTATTCGGTAACAGTATAACTGGTCGAAGAATGTCCTAAAGGATTTTAAGCTACTTAATTGGCGTGCACTGTGAATAGCTTATCATTTCGGACAGTTTCTCTACGTTGGAGAGAAAGGAACAGAGACGGTGATGATGTTGCGTGCACTGTTAGCAAATATGTTAGAGAAATTATATAGACTAGTTCATTAACTTGGGGTATAGTTGTTTCAACTCTGTACAACGTCAGGAGAAGTTGAGATGTTATATTATTAGGTGAAGAAAGGTAAGTTTATCACCAAGGATTAAGTTGCCACTTCATGAAACTATAGTATTATTTATATTGCTATAATCCATTTGAAAATAAACTGTGCGGCAATGTGTATCTAAATTACACTCGAGTATTACACATTATTTTCCCTCAATATTTGATTTCCTTTCATACACATTTAAAGAGTTACGAAAGTACATATCCAAGAGTTGAATAAAAGTTTGTGCTTTCGTCAGAATCTCAGGAAGTACGTAAACATGCATGTGTTTCACCAGGGAACAATTGTGTATTTTGCAATGATTGCATATTAGGGTAAAAATGATATATCTTCAGTGGACTATGCTGTATCTTCCCCTGTCAAAGAACTGAATATGCTACCTAAAACCGAATTCACTCGAACAGTCTCTGCAAGACTTGGTGTTTCAGCACTATTATGCTATTATGGAATCTTTTTCGTAACGATTAACATATAATCGCATAATGTAGCAGTATTCGCTGGTGAGGGGACGGCTTAACAAATAAAACACACACAAACACAAACATACACACACACATATGTGAATATGTGTGCGCATATATATATATATATATATATATATATATATATATATATATGTGTGTGTGTGTGTGTGGAGGCGCAATGACCCAGTGGTTAGGTCAGCGGACTCGCGGTCATAGGATCGCGGTTTCGAAACCCAGACTGGGCGTTGTGAGTGTTTATTGAGCGAAAACACCTAAAGCTCTAGGAGGCTCGGCAGGGGATGGTGGCGAACCCTGCTGTACTCTTCCACAACAACTATCTCTCACTCTTACTTCCTGTTTCCGTTGTGCCTGTAATTCAAAGGGCCAGCCTTGTCACGCTGTGTCTCACTGAATATCCCGGAGAACTACGTTAAGGGTACACGTGTCTGTGGAGTGCTCAGCAACTGGCACGTTAATTTCACAAGCAGGCTGTTCCGTTGATCGGATCAACTGGAACACTCAAAGTCGTAAGCGACGGAGTGCCAACAACATATATATATATATATATATATATATATATATATATATATATATATATATATATATATAAAAGAAAATTGAAGAAAGTTCCTGGACGACTGTTTCATACTCTGGAATGAAAACACAGATGAACTCTTGAAATTCAAAAGTCTATTGAACAGTGTCAACCCAAACATACAGTTCACAATGGAGTACAACCAAAAGGAGCTCCCATTCTTGGATATACTAATTAAAAAGGTAAACCTAAAAATAGAAACGGACATATTTTACAAAACCACAGACGCCAAACAATATCTACTATTTGATTCATGCCACCCAAGACACACCAAGACAAACATCCCCTTCAACCTTGCAAGAAGGATATGCACAATAGTGTCAGAGACTACAGACTACAAGAACTCAAAACACACTAATTGACAGACACTACCCAGTTCAACTCATAGAGGATGGAATCAGACGTGCATCACAAATTAACATAGAAAACTTAAGAAAAGTTAAACACAGCAACACACCTTCCCCGAAAATACTGCCGTACATATCCACATACAACCCCAGAAACAAAGAAGCCTTCACCATCATCACCCAAAACATACCAATGCTACATAAGGACCCCAAATTAAAGGAAATTTTACACATACACAAAATCATTAAAAGCCACAAACCACCAAAATCACCGAAAAAGATCCTCACAAAGGCAAAATTATTTTCCAAAATAACAGATGCAAAAGTAAAAAAAATGTGGTCGACCAAATTGTCCAACATGCCCAAACATTCTAGAAGGTTCAGAATTCCGCTTCAAAGAGGAACACAAATTCAAAATTAAATCAGACTTTACTTGTGCCTCAGAAAACCTTATTTATGTAATAAGATGCTCGGGCTGCCACGAAAACTACATAGGGTCCACAGGATTATCGCTCAGACGCAGATGCACTCTGCATCGACAGCAGATTGCATGCCCAGAATACCGAATGATACCTTTTAGTGAGCATATTGAGAAATGCGCAAAACAAATGCTACCACAATTTATAATCTTTCCTTTCTTACAATGTGCCATCAGAACACCAACACAAATTAGATTAAATAAGGAAACCTTTTTCATTCAAAAATACAAACCCAAGCTTAACCATTGCTAACACATTTAAATAAAGAAATTCATCACCCCACTGCGAAGCGATAAACATAGATTTCGATTATCTCCCTTATACCGGAAGAAATCCCTAATTACCTCCCCCTATCTAGAACTCTTCTTTTCAGACTAGAGTGAACACATGTTACAATGAAGTAGAGAAATTTGAAAAGACAACACGAAACCGGTTATTTCTCAAAATACAATGTTTATATACCAAAAAGATTTTATAACATTTTTCTGACATAATTTAAATATATACCTTAACCATGTAACACAAGCCTTCTCTAGTTTTTTCACTCTTATTATCGTTTATATATATATATTCTTTTACTCTTTTACTTGTTTCAGACATTTAACTCCGGCCATGCTGTAGCACCGCCTTTAGTCAAGCAAATCGACCCCTGGACTTTTTCTTTGTAAATCTAGTACATATTCTATCGGTCTCTTTTGCCGAACTGCTGATTTACGTAAACACACCACTGTCGGTTGTCAAGCGATGTTGGAGGGACAAACATAGAAACAAAAACATATACACACATACGTATATATATATATATATATATATATATATATATATATATATATATATATATACACACATATATACGACGGGCTTCTTTCAGTTTCCGTCTACCAAACCCACTCACAACGCTTTGGTTGACCCGAGGGTATAGTAGAAGAAACTTGCCCATGGTGCCACGCAGTGGGAATGAACCCGGAAGCGTGTGGTTGGTATGGAAGCTACTTACCACACAGCCACTCCTATGCCTATATATATATGACTTGCCGTTTTCACAGAAAGACGGAAAGACGACAAATGAAGGCGCAGAATACAGGGAAAAGACGCAAAAATACATGGAGGCACTCATCCCTTATCAGTTATTGACTCCAAAATCATCACAATTCCGTGCCAAGCATACACACATATATGTATATATGCATGTATGTATGTATGTATTTGTATGTAATATATATATATATATATATATATATATATATATATATATATATATATATATATATATGATAAATAAATTCAAAAAGGGATAAAACTCTTTTACAAGAATTTTATCAAGAAGCCAGTGTGTAAAAAAATTTCTATTCCCAAGAATATAATTATTCGTTTATATTTATATAAAGGGCATTATTACAGAAAAATAATAACGCCACACAGTGGACTTCTTTGTTGTTTTTCCTCGCATTAGGTTCTAAATGTGGTTATTTTGAGAAGTCCAATGTGTGGCGTTATTATTTTTTTGTAATAATGCCCTTTATATAAATATATATATACACACACGCACACACACACGCACATATATATATATATATATATATATATATATATATATATATATATATATATACATATATATACGCACACACACACACACACATATATATATATATATATATATATATATATATACAGAGAGAGAGAGAGAGAGAGAGAGAGAGAGAGAGAGAGAGAGAGAGAGAGAGAGAGAGAGAGAGAGAGAGAGAGAGCGGCATATGGCACATTCTTCCGTTGAATGTTTCTTAACCTAATTTATCAGCCAACGCTGTCTGCAAATGTTTTAGTAGGACGAGGAAATAGGTGTCCTATGTTATTTATCTCTTCCTACACAATTTTTCTGTTATTTGCTTGTGTGTTGTCAATTTAATTTTTAAAGTTTGTTTCCTTTTGTTTCATGGCAAGTTTGCTGTACTGTAATGTTTCTGAAAGCCGGATTCAGGGAAACAAGTCCACATCTAAATTCTTACCGCG
>NC_142930.1:43381744-43386744 GCF_046866305.1 Octopus bimaculoides | reverse complement strand
TTAATATGAATAAAAGTATGTCCCCACATAAAGTTAAATAAAGTAATGACTTCCGAGGACCGAATAAACAAACATCGTAGCGTTGAGGTTGGATTATTTGAAAAAACATATGTAAATAATATGAGAGAATAAGTAATCCTGTCTTGGAAACTGTTGGTGGTACTCCTCTTACTGTCGTTCCAGGCGTAGAGTAATCCGTAAATTTTAAGGGTATTTTCACTCCAATTTTTGGAGTGATCACTAGTGATCGCGATGTTATACCTCCAATCATTTCCCCCACGGCTTCACACTCAACAGAGTGGCCTACATCAACTGTCTGGAGGAGGTAGTGTTGCTCTCAGTCAAGGGAGTGGTTGCTAGAACACTATATGTCTGGTAACAGGACTCTGCTCCATACCACACAAGCAAGAAAATCAGACTTGGGTTTTGGGTTTTAGACAATTTCTGCGACCACATCACCCGTAACATCTTGCCATATATGTATATATATATATATATATATATATATATATATATATATATATATATATATATATATATATATATATATATATACATACAGGAAGAGACTATTCTAGAGTACGTTCTGTCTTATCTTCGAAACGTCTAGTTAGAATAGAGACAGCTGATGAATGGATATTCCAAGTGGCTTTCCGTTTTCCTATGTGTTCGTTCCGTTGTCTGTAGTTCATTGTTATAACGTCCTGTACCCTGATATGCATATATATACACATGTAGATGTAAGTATGTACATATATGTGTGTATACATGTATATATATTCTTTGTATTATTACATTATTGAACGCACACGTCCTTTTTTGCAAGTAAGTCTACTTTATTATTCTGACGTGACTCTATCTATCTATCTATCTATCTATCTATCTATCTATCTATCTATCTATCTATCTATTTATCTATCTATCTTTCTGTCTATTTATCTATCTGTCTTCCTCTATCTTTCTATCTATCCCTCTGTCCTGGCCTCTACTTCACTGCTATACCCTTCTGTCCCTTCCTCCTTGTTCCAGTTCCTCCCTCCACCATCCTCTCTATCTATTTATCTATCTGTCTTCCTCTATCTTTCTATATATCCCTCTGTCCTGGCCTCTACTTCACTGCTATACCCTTCTGTCCCTTCCTCCTTGTTCCACTTCCTCCCTCCACCATCCTCTCTGCTCTCGTGTGACCTGTGGTCAACTTTCTTTTCACTCCAGCCGCTGTGAAGGCAAGACGAACTACTAGCGTTCTACCTCAGATTCGCGTTTGGCCGTACGGCTTTTGAATGTTGTTTTCACTGTCCAATTTTTCCTGTCTTGGTTTGTGTTTGCCACCTTGGAATCCTCTGTGTATTGGGTTGATCCACTACTCAGGAAGAAACTATTCTAGAGTACGTTCTGTCTTATCTTCGAAACGTCTAGTTAGAATAGAGACAGCTGATGAATGGATATTCCAAGTGGCTTTCAGTTTTCCTATGTGTTCGTTCCGTTGTCTGTAGTTCATTGTTCTAACGTCGTGTACCCTGATATGCATATATATACACATGTAGATGTAAGTATGTACATATATGTGTGTATACATGTATATATATTCTTTGTATTATTATATATATATATATATAAATCCAGGTGTACAGAACTATATATCCATTTCTGCTGATTCTACCAATAAGTTTCGCGCCAGGGATTCAACGGAGTGTTAGGTAACAGTCCGATTATGTAACCCTGCACTCTTCATTTCATATGTAGGAGTTATGGAATGAAATAGAGCGACTGCTATATTTCATCCCATAACCGCTATGTCTGAAGAGCGCAAGGTTGCATAATCGGACTGTTACCTAATACTCCGTTGAACCCCTGATGCGAACACCATTGGTAAGATCAGCCGAAATGGATATATAATAGCGTACATTTCGATTAATATACTCAATCTACTGACTGATATACAAGTTCAATTTTTCCAGATTTATGAACTCTTAGACGGCTTACGCACACACACAAACATTCACTCACTCACACACGCACACACACACGCACACACACATACACACGCACGCACACACACACACACTCACTCACTCACATATATATATATATATATAGTGTGTGTGTTCGTTTATGTTCATGCATGTGTACATGGTACATCAATAACTTTGTTGTGTCTGTTATCTTTCGGAATTACGCTGCCCAGGGAGACGATACGATCGTTTCAATGTCTTGATATTGGAAATGTGTTTCCCATACGAGCGCTTGTGTATTATCTTTATTTCAGAATGAAATGAATATTGTCGTTTTATCGTTGTTACCATTTCCCTTAATGATATTTGGTTTCTATGTTTTGTTTCTATGATTACGTAATTTACATTACCATATAAATATATTGCTCCACTATAGACTTCTTACGTATATTATAAAAAAAAGTTTGAATTTCTAGCTAGCGATAAAAATGTTCTTTTGTGTTATCATTAATCTTCTACTTGTCTCAGTCATAAAACTGCAGCCAACTTGAAGCACCGCCTCGAAGAATATTTGGTCGAAAGAAGTGACCCAACACTTATATTTCTAAAGTCTTGTATTATTATATCGATCTGTTTTGCCGAACCGCTAGGTTGCGGGGAGGTAGACACACCGGCACTGGATGTCAAGCGGTGGATTGGTGAGTGGGGTTGGGTACAAGCACTGACAACATGACACACATGTATAGATATATACATATTTACGTTGTACTTCTTTCAGTTTCCGTCTATCAAATCCACTCAGTCGACCGTGTTTGGGCCAAGGCTATAGTAGAATACACTTTCTCAAGGTGCCATGCATGGTACTGACCTCGGAATCATGTAGTTGGGAAGCAAGCTTCTTACCACACAACCACGTTTGCATCTATATAGCAAATACTAGAAAGTAATTTACATTGTAGTTATAATGATGTTGTCGTGGATGGTGTTTGTCTGCTTCAACACACCTGAGATCAGGAATATTTCGGTCACTTTATTGGATTCTAGGAATCATTTCATAAATGAGGTTGTAAATTGTGTTATTTGATTGTTATTCGTAGCCGATCGAGCAATCAAGTGAAGACTCTCCTGTTATATCAACAGCTTGTTTTTTTCTGCTCAGAGATTGAAGTTACAAATTCGTAATCTCCTATTGTACAATTTCAGATGAAAATTAATTTCCGCTATAATTATGTGCAGTTAGAACAGTGACCCATTTTATTCATTATATTAGTTCATTCACAGAGAGGTTTTTGGGTAGGATATTGAATAATCGTCTACCGAATGGAAATGTTGCCAGCTCATACACTGCTACAGACAGTGGATTTCATCTGGAATCAATAAATTATTCACATACGTTTCACTGTTCGGAGAACTAAATATGCGTCATGATGCTGTAAGAATCCCTCGATAGGAGTAGCAACAGAAAATTGAATCGTAAGTGTAGTTTCAAGTAACATAAAGTCAACTTTTATTTGTACAGCTAGATACTCGCTTAACGATCAAAGATGCAGTAGGTCCAGAAAAATCAGTTCTTTCTGAACTGATACTAATGAAATGATTCATCTTTCCTCATCAATTATTCTGCCTGTCTCCCTCTGATCACGTGTCTCTTATTATTACCCTATAAAAATAGAAATCTGGTTTGGCACAATCATTTAGGTAGATGCATCCTATTCCCTAAACATTATTAACCAATTCCAAACTACATACACAACTTCCACCCCCATCAGTTAAAAAATGTGCACGGCCTAATTGTGGCACCTACCCCTACCTACTTGAAGGCTCTGAATTTACCTTCAAACGAGGAACAGAGTTTAAAATTAAAACCAATTTCTCTTGTTCCTCGAGTAACCTCATTTATGTCCTTACTTGCGCAGTTTGCCAAAACTTCTATATCGGACAGACGAGCCTCCCATTACGTAGAAGAGTAGCTGTCCATAAGGAACAAATAAACCTCCCTCAATACCGCCAAATTCCACTCAGTGGCCACATAGACTCTTGCGCCAGAAACAAAAACCCTAAATTCATCATATTCCCTTTCTATCAATGTAAAGACAGAATCTCCACACAAGAAAGAATCAACAAGGAGAATCTTTTCATAGAGAAATTCCAACCATTTCGTAACACACACACCCCTCAGTGACCTTATTTCTCTATGAACAGACACAAACTTCCTGTTGGGAAAAAAAGAGTTCATAACTCTAACTAAAAACACTTGTCTCCCCTTACACACACTTCCTGTTTTGACACCACATTTCCTGCTTAACACAAACTTTTAACCCTTTTTTTTAAACCTAACAAAACTCTCAACTCTCATGCGTCCTTATTTTTCCTACCAATTTATACATGAACTACTATTGAACTACAAAAGCTCAAAGACAATATAATGTATGGGTTTTTTTTTTTTATATATTATTGTTTTATATATTATTTTCTTCATTTTGTACTTTTTTGTACTTTTTTGTAAAAAAACATTTTCATTCTCCTTCTTCTTGATAATTTGCTTCATCGCAATGAAAACCGGTTAGAAAAAATCTTTATTAAATTATGCTTCCAATTTCAGTATTCTGGCTTTTTTTCATTTTCCTATTATTTCTCCACGTGCGGTTAACACAACCCCACTATTTACTGACTTATATATATATGAAAACATAACAGATAAATATATATATATATATATATATATATATATATATATATATATATATATATATATATATATGTAATTCAGAAACGGCAATGGAATGGACTTACTCTAATAACGGGACTTAATCCTTAATTCTTAATCCTGAATCGTAAATTTTGATCTGTTCTACCAATGTTCTTATTTGTTCTCTGAACTGTCTTACCATTTTTTTCCTTCTCGATGACCTAGAAGCCTTCCAACTGTGATATAATTTGTATATGTTGCATCTATTTCTATTTCTGTTAATGTGTTTTCTCTCGTTTGCACTCACCATGTTTACACCTCCCATATTTTTACGGTCCTTTAATTAATATATATAT
>NC_142930.1:43349244-43376744 GCF_046866305.1 Octopus bimaculoides | reverse complement strand
TGGTGCACCAGCATGACCGCAGCCACTTGGCTGAAACACATTAAAAAAAAAAAAATATATATATATATCTTTATAAATTATGTGTTAGAGGTTATGCAACCGTCTAAGGGATAAATGTATCTGTAGACACTACTGGTGTATTACTTAACTATGTATAGGCCTATAAGTTTAATAATAGTTGATAATTTGAATGGTAAACTGTGGTTTAATATATTCAGTTAAGGAAAGAAATGGAGCTACAGTTAACAATTAGAAGATGATCATTTGTATTAAATGGTCATACACACACACACACACACACATACACACACACACACACACACACACACACACACATATATATATATATATACAGAGAGAGAGAGAGAGAGAGAGAGAGAGAGGGGAGGAGTGAGTGAGAGTCAGGCAGACACTCACACACGCACATATAGTTTCATGTGGAAGAATGTATATTGTTAATTTGTGGTAACCAGATCGCTGGGGTTGTCAAAATAAAAACATTCGACAGTGATTATGCTTTCGGGACTCGTACACTATATTCCATGATATATATATATATATATATATCTGTTAAAGTCTGTCATACCGGCCATGACGAAGGGAAATACCCCTGAAACTCGATTCCCCTTTATATATATATATTTATATTTATATATTTATATATTTGATCCTTTATATTGAACACTCAATATTTCATCTATATTCAATACTTTCTTTCATGGTGCCATCCATTTTTATTTTATTTTATTTTATATTGTATATTGTATATCATATTATATATTGTATATTCCATATTCTATACCCCACATTAGTTCTGCAGGAATATAAATAAAACATAAAAAACAGACAGTGTTGGAACTCTTTTAAGCAAAATAATATATATATATACATCAGGTACATATAGCAAGCCATATTAAAGATACAAGCCTGTTATATTCACATTAAATCTACTGTTGTTGGACAGAGGTTTTGCCACATTCTGAAACGTATTAAAATTCATAGTGAATTTAACAACTGTATGTGTTAATAAATATATCATCTACAGAGTAATTACTTCAGCTTCGATACACTGTCTCAGCAAATACAATGTTACATATTCGAGTGGCAGTTTAATAAAAAACATATTGGACTTTCAAACTTGATAAGAACAGATTTCATACATAAAAGCAATAAAAGCAATACTGGATACGCTGATTGTATTCGATCCATGAGACTATCTATTTCTGCATCGCGATTATTCCAACTGCATCACAACACTGCATTGAGCTTGCAGTCCCATATCTGCATTTTAATATAACGTTAACATATTCCTGTTTCAACAAATAAGATGAAAATAAACTACCTGAACTTAATAGATGCATATAAAATACGATTACAGATGAAATAAATGCTTTAAAAGCGAAGGGGAATAACCGTATTTGTTGTTATAATCAGCAATCAGTTGTGAAATGCCCTGTAGCTGAATATACGAATTTCCACCATGAACGCATCAAGAATGTTGACTTATTCTCAGACATTTCGAAATGCGGTCATTAAAATGGTAACTATAAGCGACAGTTAAAATGTTTCAGGGAATATAGTGTATATGGCCCTAAAGCATAATCATTATCGAGTCTTTTTTATTTCCACAACTCCATCGATCTGTTTACTGCAAATTAATAATATTTCACTAATGCAATGTGCAGTAAACATCTCAGTAATGGAATCTCTGCAGTACGCCTATTTACAGAAATGAAAGTTCACACGTCTTTCCAAAATGCAGCAATGTCTATCAGCCTACTTTCTGCTACAAGTTACATAACTATTGGCATATTATTTTTCTGGACGAAGTATAAATATAATGAACGGAACTATGTTATAATAAACATATAGTCTAAATATTCATAATTGGTTTCTTTAAAATAAATAATATTTTTCTTTATTAATAGAAAACAAGATACCATTCTCAAAGAACCTTCATACTGAGCCAGTCTCTATCTTCACTTGAAAGGACATTTGCACCGGTAATGTACTTAGTGTGTGTCGTAATTCCTTACTTCTTGTTTCATAGGAAGGAAACCTATGTATTCTCACATTACTAAAGTTATTTTGAAAGAAATAAAAATCAATAGGGCAAGAGTGAGTAGGAGTTGAGAGAGGAAGTAGGTCTCAGGTGAAGAGAGGAGAGGAGGGGAGTCAGATGAACTTGGGAGGGGTGTTGAGCCCATGTGCCGCAATGGAGCGAAGCGAGAAGATTAAATTCTGTTCACGGCGACGGTGGGAGTCCGGATGGCGCCTGTGCAAAGACAACCCGAACACAAACAGGTGTTGCAATGAATGACTGGTATAGCGGAAATGGTGAGAGACCGGAGTGTCTTTGCCGAGACTAAAGTTTCGGAGGTGCTCCGTGAACCGGTCAGCCAAGCGGTGTCCTGTTTAACCGATGTACAGAGAAGGACAACAGAAAGAGCAGGAGATGCAGTAAATGACGTTGTTAGAAGTGCAGGTAAAGGAGTCACTGATATGAAAGGGATGATGATGAGTGCCTGTAATGATGGCAGTGCTGGAGAGGTCGGCAGGTAAAGGAGTCACTGAGAGGGAGCAGAGGCACGGTCCAGAGAACGAGCACTGGCAAGGGCGATATGGATAGTGGTGAGAGGATGTCCACGAAGGATGAAGTATATGTATATGTATGTGTTTGTATATATATATATATATATATATATATATATATATATATATTTATATATATTGGTAAGATCAACCGAAATGGATATATAATTGTCTATAATATATATATATATATATATATATATATATATACAAGGTGCGGTGAACAAACTGTCGTCTAAATTAGGCAAATATGAAAATGACACCATCTTATTTTAAGAAATATATTTACCAAAATTACATAAAAATATTTGGAAATAATTTATTCAATAAAATCGCTATTAACTTCAACCACGGCCTCCAGACCACTTCAGAATCTCCTGTGATACTTCTAAAGGGTTTCCTTGTCTAAAATGGTGAAAACTGCCATAATCCTTGCCTTCAGTTCATCTTTGGTGTTTCAAGGAGTTTAGTTTCTCTCTCGCTCAACTGCGCCCCCACATTTAATAACCAAGTGGGTTGTAAACTGGGGAAGTAGGTGGCCATATGCTAGGTGTGATGTGGTCGCAGAAATTGTTTGACGAACATGACTGTGTACTTCTGCTTTTGTGGCATGATGCAGAGTCCTGTTGCCAGATACACGGCAGCGCTACCTCCTCCAGACACTTGATGTAGGCCCCCGTGTTAAATGTGAGGCGGTATGGGAATACGAATGGAGAAATAATATCACCATCGCTAGTGGTCACTCTAAACACCATGATTTTGACGGGATGTTTGATTTTTATCATTCTCTGTACATGTCCTCAGCTTGCACTGTCCTTATATTTCCACCCAAACACACTGAAACGTTCGTATTGTAGCTTCCGGCACAAACGCCAAGCAATACAGCATGTCGTCTCCGAGTCTCTGGCAGAGTGAATTGCGTCATGGTGCTGTTCTCCTCCCAGACATTGCCCAACCGACCCTACTATATTGTGTAGTCAAGAAAATCAAAGCAACAACTACACATGCACGAAATGAAAATTATAAAATAGAGACAATTTACCCATCGCACACAAACACACTCACACTATACACACACACACACACACACACACACACACACACACACACACGCATATATATATATATATATATATATATATATGTGTGTGTGTATGTGTGTGTGTGTGTGTGTGTGTGTGTGTGTGTGTGTGTGTGTGTGTGAATGATGTATATGCGCCGTTCCATTTCAAAATGTTGAAATGTTTATTTATTTATTCATCACATGAAACCTGAAACTGTGCCGCAAAGATTCTTTATCGAATTATATTTCCGGTGATCAAATATGTTCAAATCACAACTTTTAAATGAAAGTAGAACACTATGACAAGGTGAATCGATAAGTATGCATTCATAATAAAAATAGCATGCAGTAAATTACCAGTAAACGACGTAGCACAGTGATAGAGACAGGTACGTTGAAGGTTATAAAATCTAGTTACGCTAGAAAACCGTATAACATATGGAATATACTGACTTATTGCCTGAAATCACCGAGAGGTGGTGTAGTGACGGAGCAAGCGATTACTTTAAAAAACAAAAAAACATAAATAAAAAAAACATGCATTTCAGCATTCTTTCTTTTGTTTAGCTATCGCAATATATATATATATATATATATATATATATATATATATATATATATATATATATATATATATATAATATAATATAGGATAAATTCTATATAAGAATTTATCAAGTAGTCAGCGTGAAAAAAACCTCATAATGAAAAAATAACGAAAAATTTCGTAATGAAAAGATTCATCGTTTCTTCATAGATATATTTAAATATATTTTATGCCCCGACACGGAGGGGCGGCTCGTGATGGCTCTCACCCATTCCGCGTCCGTCCCTCTCGCATAGAGGTAACCAAAGGTACCAAACCGTTCCTCGGTGCGCGAAAGGCCGAGGCTCGTGATGCTAGTGGGACATCCCTTTATATAATGCCCTTTATATATATTTAAATATTTATATATATATATATATATATATATATATATATATATATATATATATATATATATATATATATATATATATAAAAGAAATATTTGAGATTCGGTTCAATGAAGTACTTAAGACGAAGCACCAAATCGGTAAGTCGGTCTGGTAATATAAAACCGGACCGACTTGGGTAAGGTGAATGAAATTAAAATAAGCAACAGGATATCAAGAAATGATGCAGTATGATCGTTCCAATTAATCGGAGCCGCTTGAAATGGTCGTACTGCATAACGTCTTGATATCATGTTTCTTGTTTTGATTATATATATATATATATATATTTAACAGCTGCTTTCTCGTATACGAGCAGAACCATTGCTAGAAAGAATCATTGAAACGACTTATTGATGATGTAATGCGAGTCACTTGTATGACACTCAAACCCGGCCAAAGATTTGCACATTTTATTGCATGATACACAGCTATGCTGGCTGGCAGAGGAAAGAAGGGCCACAGTATAGAGTATTTCCACATGCCTTTTCAATGCGCTACCTAAAGTTACACATTTCCACAGGTTGTACATGTTCTCTTCTGAACAATAGCCGTATCACAATTTACGAGGTGTTTATTTGTATTAGTTCTTTGAAGACTAACCAGGCCTGCATGACTCAAAAGTTTTTTTTCTCACAAATCACCAAAGTCTGGTGCTTTCATGTAATGTCCTGGCTTTGCCGACATGGTGTATCGATCTGAAAAAGGACGACAGCTTAAGAGGAAATACAAGATAAGGGGAGAAAGAAAAATATGTAAACTGATGACCTAAGGATCATTATCCCTAGAATATATGTATGCCCTTATATAAATATATATATGTCCTTATACACACACACACACACACACACACACACACACACAGATATATATATGTAAGCATGTATATATATATATATATATATATATATATATATATATATATATATATATGTATATATATATATGTGTGTGTGTGTGTGTGTGTGTTGTGTGTGTGTGTGTGTGTGTGTGTGTGTGTGTGTGTGTGTGTGTGTGCGTGTGTGTAGGCATGGAGTTGGATATATCCTCGTCCAGAAGGAGCTGCCTCACACACCTACTACATCACTACGACCGGGTACTGAAACAGTAGCTCAATGACTCAAATATGAACATGATGTAGTTCGACTTTGCCGAGGCCTTTAATAAGGTTGATAATGAAATGATATGTTAGAATCTACGTGACCGGTGTATCACTGTAAACTGGGAGTGTGGCTGTATGATTGTTTTAAATGACAGAAATCAGTCAGTTGCAGTCAATTTAGCTATCTCTGTGAAGACATCGACCCGCAGAGGAATCCATCAAGGAACTGTGCCAGAACCACTACTGGTTGAGGTGGTTTTCTCAGACATGCCTTCAGCCATACAGTCAGCCACTCTCATCAGCTATATATATATATGTTTATATATAACGATGACCACTAAAGTGGACATTTAATGTGCTAGAAGATCACATGTGTCTACTAAGATCTAATAGAAATTCAGCGAAATACCAAACCGTATGCGGGCAAAACAGTGAAAATTACATAAATAAAATTAAAACATTGTTATTCGTGTACCGGTTTCGGAATTAACATTCTCTTACCGAAAATGTCTGTCCCTCTTCAGCACGACTGCACGGAAATTATAATTCTCAGAATCTTATACAAGTTGTGCACCCCTAGAGGCGAACGTGTATATGGTTCTGCTAATTACAACTTAATGGTAAAAATCAAATGTCTTCGTTTTGGCGCGCTAATTCCGGAAATATCTCTGCAGAAAATGGTCACTGCGTAGCATATATCCAATTTGAGAACGTGGTTATGGTTAATATATATATATATATATATATATATATATATATATATATATGTACACACACATACATACATATTCATATATATCTATATATATAGAAGTTCATCAATACATACGTACATATATATAAATCGTGGCACTCCGTCGGCTACGACGACGAGGCTTCCAGTTGATCGAAACAGCCTGCTCATGAAATTAATGTGTAAGTGGCTGAGCACTCCACAGACACGTGTACCCTTAACGTAGTACTCGGGGAGAATCAGCGTGACAGGTGACAAAGCTGGCTCTGTGAAATACACGTGCAATAGAAACATGAACAAAGGGAGAAAGTTGTGGTGAAGGATACAACAGGATTCGCCACCACCCCTTGCCGTAGCCTCGTGGAGCTTTACGTATTTTCGGTCAATGTCTGGGAATCGGGACCGCGATCCTACAACGGTGATCCTAACGACTTCGTCATTGCGCCTTCACACACACACACACACACACACACACACACACACACACACACACACACACACACACACACACATACACACGCACACACACACATGTATATATGTATGTATGTACGTATGTATATCTTTTAATCAAAAGTCTGGCCTAGGGCTAAACAACAAAACAACAGCAGCAGCATAAATATATAATGAGGGAACATCTACATCAGCAATTAATTCTCAACGACTTTTCACCTATGGTCCCCTTTGATTACTACTTTATTCTGGTGGACCTCCGCCCCCACCCACTGGTCCCCACCCCATATCCTTTTGATGTTTAAGGATGGTATAACGATTGCTATAAAGTCACTTGGAATGCTTCCAGAAGATATAGAAACACTCGCCTCAGATCGAGTTGGATGGCGAACAAAAGTGTGGAATGGAATGAAAGCGTTTGAAGAGGCCAGGATAACACAAGCAAGACTCAGAAGATATTTAAGGAAGAATGTAAAGATCGAGAAGGTGAATGACAATGACCTTTTTTGTGTGCACAGTCTGTGACAGACCATGCCTGTCTTTGGCTGGCCTCAAATCTCACCTGGGAACCCATGGAAAACAAACTTCAACCAACTATTCTGATTATATGTCTGTGCACACGTTTGAATGTGTTGTAGCCAGAAGGCTTGCAAATCCAATGGGGGTCTTAAAAGACATGTTATGATCCACAATGAGCAGAACTTACTTGCCGGTGTTGGTAGTTTACATCAGAGGTTCAATCTGTGTGGATATTGTTTCAGAACATTGTTTGGTTTAAAAAGCCACATCAGACGCCATGCAGGGGCTATGGTGTAGGTACAGGAGGTGGTCAAACTCTGTGTAAGGAGTAAACAACCACCACCACGTATGTATATATGTATAGATGTTTTGATGATAGACATTAATTCGCAAATTTACTTATTGGTATTTAGTAATATTCATTTCCTCTCCATCTTCGGATGTAATATAAGTTTCAAAGGCAACTAATATTCTCAACAGCCACGGCTTGAAATCAATTTCCATTATCACATATGTGTCTTAAATCATCATGGAAATATTAATCTTATTTAAATATGATTTTATTTAATTCTTCGTGTTGGAATTTCACGTTATTTCATATTAACAAATTTCAATTTGGCACCTTGGTTACAAATTAAACATTGAACATAATTGTATTTAATTCCCATATGCGGGTACTCGGAGACAGTTCCTTCATAAATTATTCATGCGTTCGTGAAGGAGAGATAGAATGCAAGTATGCACGAGATACTTCAAGTAACAAATATAGATATATTTCTAAAAAGTAAATCTTAAAAATGACATGATAAAGACAGCTAAGTTTCTACTCTTTCGTGTTTTTTTCAAATATAAGCGGCATTCACTGAATGAGACATATCTATCCTGCATAATGCATTCTTCGATTCCTTATATATTTATAAGTACATGCGAGTTATAGTTGGAATATATCTGAATATTGTCCCACTGAATCCTGAATCAAAGGTTTCCCAGTACCAAACACTTGGCAACAAAACATTTGTAGCTGTCTGTTTCTGCTAAGTAGGTTTAATTCTGAATGCTTTATAAATGTTCGAGTACCCTTGAACTACATTGGAGTATATAACTCGGCGTTATTGCCTGAAATATACATTGGAAATAACTAACTAAATAAATAAATAAATAAATAAATAAATAAAAAGTATGAATAGCTCAAAATGGTCGACATAATTGACTTTATATTGTATCTGACATAGATCGATAGTAATAATCAGTTAGGTACTAGTTTCAATGAATGGACTATGTTCCTTGAGCACAAAGGTGAACAGAGGGTAAGTTATGATGTCTATATTTACATAAAGTAAGTGGATCGACTGAAGTGTTAAATCACCGTTTAAAATTTCCTTAACATTTAGTTACGTTACATTAAATTCTGAGTTTATTTACAGATATGTGCAATCGATTGTTCAGTCAGCATATGTTGGAATAGATATTAGACCAGACTCAGGTATTATATTACGGATGTAAAGTATTGTGTTAATGAGAATTGCAACATCAACTGATAAGTTGATTCAGTTTCCAAACTAACAGAACATGAGTTTTGACAGTGGTAGAAAGAGATAATCAATATATTGGCATCACCTCAGTAATTAATTAATTCAAATGTTCCAAAAAATTTCTCTTGACACATTTGCAGATATAACAGAAAGTACATGTGTGCAAATACACATTTTATGCTAGACTTAATATGTAGTCCTACTACGTACCATTACGTGATTGTGAAGTATATACACCAGAGTCCATTTTGATGCAAGAATATGAACAGCAATACCTATGTGTATATATCTTACTACATTCTATTCTCAAGTTTTGGGAAGTCCTTCAAAGTCTCTTTAGAGCAGCTATTTACTGCCGTGAATAAACGCTAAAGAAAATGAAGTACACGGCGAATATTAGTGTAATACAGCTAGTTTTTTTCTTTATCTAAATCCTCTAAAACTATATAATTTTATATTTAAAAATAATACTTCGTTTTGTACATTTGAATGTTTAAAACCCCAGTGTAAATATTAGTGATACCTCCTTAATAAATTCAATATGTTATTCATTAATATCAGCTGTAATATCAACGTCTATCTAGATTCATTCCATCCCTTTTAACGCTGAAATATTAGCAGAATACATTCCTATTAGTCTGTGATATATTTCAAAGCGTTGGTAACGTCCGGCTGCTGTATATATATATATATATATATATAAACTGCAAGTTATACGCCTTCGTCATCATATTTGAAACAATCAACGCTGATATTTATCATGCAGATTATCCCATAAAGATTAAAATGATATTGTGTAATTTCCTTATTATGTTGCATAACCAAGCAGTAAGTGATACAAACCTATCATGGAGAATTGCCGTAGAGAACTGGCATTTCATCAAATGCTTCTGCAGTCGTCCAGAGATCAAGGAAAAGTTTTTATAGGACTCGACGTAAAGCGCACACATGTATATATATATATGTATCCATGCATACCTTCACACATACATACACCACATACACCTCATCACTCTCTCCCCCTCCATTTCTCTCTCTCACAATATATATATATATGTTGCTTGAAATTATATATATTGCGAGAAGCGAGCTAATGCCAAATCTAGTAGACGATGTATCCAGTACTCTAGAGAGGCAGAAATAGGCCGAAACGGGACTAGTCTGCTGATCCTGTCGATGGACGGAGGTAGAGGTTCACTCCCTTGCTCGCAATATCTCGTATGCAGCTGTGCAACGTTAACCAGCTAGAGTAGATGCACACTTGAGGTTAGAAAAATCGCAGTAAATACCGTTCGAACGGACAGCTGTTGTTGAAGTAGCTACGAACATTATTTGTTACTACAACTACTACGTTGCTGCCTTAGAGAGATGTTACATTTAGATTTTTCACTTGTAAACTCATCGACTGTATGTCGCTTGAAATTATATATATTACAGACACAAGCGAACTAATGTCATCTCTAGCAGACGACGCGTCCAGTACTGCAGAGAGGAAGATATAGCCGGAAACCAAGCTGGTTTGCTGGTCCTGTCGCTACATGGTGGTAGAGGTTCGCTCCGCTGCTCGCAATAGAGGAGCTATCTTCTTGGGGCTAAAAAATTGCAGTAAATTCCGTTCGAAAGGACAGCCAAGATGAATTTGTTATGAACATTACTTATATATGATATATATATATATATATATATATATATATATATATATATATATATATATATATATATATATATATATATATATCTGAGTGGTTGGCGTTAGGAAGGGCATCCAACTGTAGAAACTCTGCCAAATTAGATTGGAGCCTGGTGTTGCCATCCGGTTTCACCAGTCCTCAGTCAAATCGTCCAACCCATGCTAGCATGGAAAGCGGACGTTAAACGATGATGATGATGATGATGATGATGATATATATATATATATATATGTATATTGTTGGCAAGAAAGTAATTTCGTTTTACGCAAATAGATTTACGATTTTTTTGGAATGCCTTTTGTCAATGTTATGATTTTTCTCCTTTGACCCGTTACTATCAGCTTACTTTAGAAGCAAATTGCTTACTTTAGAAGCAAATTACTTTAGAAGCAAATTTTGTCTACAGCTGTTAGTTCAGTATCACATATTTTGCTTTTTTATTTCCCTAAAGGCAAGAAAACTGCTTAGACTCACAAAGAGATATGTGAAGTTTATGGTGTTGAGTGCTTAACAAAACTCGCTTGTCAGAAATGGTTTTAAAAATTCTATTCAGGAGATTTTTCACTCAAAGATAACAGCGTTTTGGTCAACCTACTGAAGTTAGTGATGACCGAATCAACGCCATAATTGAAACTGATTGTCATATAACTGTGCGAGACATTGCCGAGAGGTTAAATGTATCACACACAACAATTGAAAATCATTTAAGATGTTTTGGACTCGTTGAGAAGCTCGACATTTGGATTCCACATAATTGAAAGAGATTCACTTAACAAAATGAATCAATATTAGGGATATGCATCGCAACCGCAATGAAATCAGCTTTTTTTTTTAAAACGAACCATTACTGGGGATGAGAAATGAATCGTCTACACTAATATCAATCATGGTCCTCGCGTAATGAACCAGCATAAACCATATCGAGAGCCGAATTGTATGAATAAAATGCCATACTGTCAATGTCGTCGGTTACTAATGTGTTGCGTACTTTGCGCAGCTTCCAAGGAACCAAACGTCTTTGCTAACTCGTGAAAAATTACTGGAACATGGTTGGGAAGTGATGTTACATTCATCAAATAGCTCTGCACTTGAACCATCAGATCACCATTTATTTCGAAGTTTGCAAAATTGTTTGAATGGTAAACTTTTTAATAATGATGATGACCTGAAATCGCTTCCGTTTTTGACTGATAAGGACCAGAAGTTCTACGAGCGCGGAATAATTAAGTTTCTAGAAAGATGGCAAAAGGACCTCGAACAAAATGGAAAATATATAAATGATTAAAATTCATTCTTTGTATGAAAAAATGACTTTTAAAAAACCGAAATTACTTTCTTGCCAACCCAATACATGCATCACAGTATCATTGCATTGTTTTGTTATTATTATAAGGTTTAAGATGGAAACACGGACACTTCCTCTAAACCCATTCCCTCTTAACTGAATAAATTGCTATTAGCTTCCATGTCTCAATCAAAAGGTTATGTCCTTAATCTGACTACGCGTTATACAAAAACTACAGCATTTATTTTTCAGAATAGCTTATCGTATCGCACTAAAATGGCCTTTCTTTATTCTCTGTTTAACTAAAATGTCATATACGAAAGCATTTTCAATACCAACTCCACAGACACGTAAATTTCTAGAGAAATAGAATTTACTATAGTCATTGGTATCTTCATAGCATTCAAGCTTTCATTGAATTATCTGGTGATGAACCACTTGACCACGATATCATCTTAATACATTTGTAACCGTATCCGGACACATCCCACAAAATGTCAGAATAAAATATCTAATACTTTGCGCACCAGTGTATAATGAACAAATATATAAGCAATTCTCTGAGTAGAGAATCTACATGTCTGCATGTTTAGTGTTCTACTTTTATCATATATATATATATATATATATATATATATATATATATATATGTGTGTATATATATATATATATGTATGTATATACACGTATATATATATATATATATATATACGTGTGTGTGTGTGTGTGTGTGTGTGTGTGTGTGTGTGTGTGTGTATGTGTGTGTGTGTGTGTGTGTATACACGCACATACACACAGGCATATATATGTAAGTGTGTATATATAATACAAAGGAATATGCATGGCAACAAAACTATGGAAGTGATCAAATTCATCAAATAATTTCGTTCTTCTCATGCACCAAGCATATTGAGGAAATCTGATAGTTATAGGAAGAAAAAAAGAGAGTATTAAGCTCTCAGCTACTGGATTAGTATTCCAAACGGGAAACGACTTTTAACGTTATATTAGATTATTCAGTTTTTTTTGTTGTTGCTTTCATTGTTGCCGGAAAGACTGATGATGTCTTAGACATTTTGTATGGATTATTAATATTATTATTTTTTATTTCTGTCTTCATTTGAATGTATTTACTAATCCATTTATGTCAGGTTTCTCAAGTTCCATTGAAACGCATTGGTTTAAGAAATACATTATCTTCCTTTTTGCAAGTTTTCCCAGGCTTTCTATTAGATATGCTTCGACATTTTGTGCAGCATTCTAAAACAATTACGGTGATATATTTTACCCTAAATATCTATTACATAAATGTTATTTTACTATTTTCATAATTGATCTCTTTTTTACTAACCGAATATATTTCAATTCAGAGAAACTCAGGGAATAAATGATATTATTAAATACTCAATCAATGTTTTCCTCCACAAACAAAGAATTAAAATTTCCAGTAAAAATTGAAAATATCTATTTAGTTAATTATATTATGTCTATAATACATACACACAAACATATACATACACATATATGCGTACATGCACACAAACACATACACATTCATATAAATATATACATATGTATATGTATGTATATCTGTAAGTATATATGAATGAATATATAAGCTAAATTAAGGTTATTATTTTAAAGAAACTTTCAGGAGCTGAGGAGAATCTGTATTTGGGCAAGACACCATACTGAGAGTAAAATGAAATTATTCATTATAAAATTCTGTTTGGTTGGCTCTTCAAATGTTTCCCAAAGCATAATTTTCCCAGTGAAATCAGCTGAACATTAAGAATGTGTCTGCGAAAATTGATGAACAGCTTCGATTAATTATGTGGGTGTTTATACATTAATTAATTTTTTTAAAGTTAAAATCTAATGAATTGTTAATTTTTACATTTTATCGAACATTATCTACTCATTTCTTAATTATTTTATATATTTTAAGTATTAGCGATCTGTATACATACTTTAAGTGTTCATAATGTTGAAAACTGTTTTAATTGCGGTATTCGTCTCGACAAAATTTCTGTTATAGGTATATAGTGTTAGCAAACCCAGAAAAATACCAGCAGCAGGTTACGTTTAACCAGAAGCATTGTCAAATCTGGTTTCAGCAAATATTAGCTTCATCAATGGCAAAATTCCACCTTCATTGCATGCCAAGCGAATATTTTGAGTGAGCATAGAGTTTTCTGCCTTCACGTTACCAGTTGTTTTCAAAAACCGTCTTATTGTCTAGTGTGATGGATTTACTCGTGCAAGTGGTTTCAGAGTCTTACTCACATTAGATTTCTCACTACCTTTTGGGCTATGCTCGAAATCTTCACTTAAAACATGGAACCTATTAAGTGATAAAATTTGTTCTGAATGTTCATGTGACAAGTTATAAATTTTAGTCGTCTTTCTAGGGGTAATCAATTTCTGGGTGGGTGATAGAAACTGAATGACTTCTGTGGTTTGCAGACATTTGAAAAACCTTTAGTTTCGGGGAAGGAACAAAATTATTGTTTTCGAGGCAAATTCTTAAATGTGCCTGCACATTTGACTGATCAAATAAACATTTTTTCTGGAGCGTCTCCAAAGACCAGATCAATGCATACGCCAGGGCAAAAATAAAAATAAAAATGATGATCGAACCTGGCATAACTGATTTGAAAAGAATCTTAGTTAGCATCCCGATAAAGTTCGGGATGGACGTTCTCAAGCACTACTGGAATTTCCTGTATCTTGTGAGACAGGCATTAGGGAAACTTTAAAACAAGTGGAAAGAAGTCCTAGAATAACCTCAGTAATTCCCAACGTTACAAACTCTGATGTCTAGCTAATACCGATTCTGTTTTAATTAAAATGGTGGATAATAGAGGAGCTTTCATAGTTATGGACAAAAGTGAGTATATTTCAGCATGTGAAGAATTTTTAAGAGACAAAATTTCATATTAAAAATTATCTGTCGATCCAAGCCCCTATTACAGATAGGAACTTGACAAAATAAGTCTGAATATGGAGGAAAACATTAATAAGGACGAATCTAGAATTTTAAGGTCAGAAAGAAGAAAACCTATATTTTATTGTGAAAGGCAAAGTCGACCTCAGCGGAATTTGAACTCAGAACATAAAGACAGACGAAATATCGCTAACGTTTCTGCCAGTTCACCGCCTTCGAAATCGTCGTTATTGCCATATATTTTGGGGTTTCACACACACAGACTTTAGTGAATTGATGACTTCAGTTAGAGGATCTTTGAAATCCATTCAATAAACGTTTTTAGTTGTATGTAAACTGTAATATAATACCAAAACGGTAGTTTTCTTACCCACACAATATTTTAAACAATATAGGTGAAGTAAATTGTAGTGCATTTTGTCTTTAATGCTACTTCGATTTTGAAACGCTTAACGCAATTTGATGACTATTAATTACTATAGACTATTCAACTATGCACGGTGTCTGGATCTTATCGTGCTAATTTACATCGTAAGGTTTCTTTAGATGAAAAGCTTTGATGTAGCTAATGAATGATCACATCTTAATATTGGTTTCAAAATTTGGCAGGAAGCCGGTAATTTCGTGGAAGGAAGGTGAATTGCATCGATCCCATTACTAAACTGTTACTTATTTTATCGATCGTAGAAAGGATTTTCTTATTCATGCTTCGTTCTTTCGATTTATTCAGCCTTATGCTGTAACCGCTGAATGTTAAGTGCTTACATTTCCTTTTATGTTTTCCTCCCATTCTAACTAACTTTCTGTTAATTACTTTTACACTTACTTTGTGTTTGTCAACTTTCCACTTCTTATTCGTATATTTAAATCTATAGATTCAGAGCATAAGGCTTCCTGATCTACATAGTTATTGCGTCCGATCCGCACTCCGATTACTCACATCGTTATTTGAAGTATATCAAATCCTGGTAAAAAGAAACAAATGCATGTAATAGTTATTCCATTAACTAAAACTAAATTTCTAAATGCAACAATCATCTACATGGCATAGTAAGTAAAAGTAGAATAAAAAAATTATGAAAACCATAACTACGACATAAAATAAAAACACATTTTAAACTTAAAATATACAAAATATGGAACTATTAGCAAAATCAACTGAAGTGTCTATCATAAAAACTAGTGACTAGAAGTTATTGAGACACATGTCATTGTTTCTTTGTTAAATCTTCTTAAATGTCTGTTTGAATTCCAATTAATGTTCCCTGTAATTTGACTCCGACATCCGGCTTCATTTTACCTTTATGTTCGAGAGCTTCCGAAATTTTTTATGAATTTTTGTGGATCGGAACATCATTAGGACACTAACAGCATTATGTGATATCAAAGGGTTAAATAGAAATTTAGTGTAGCCAGAACGTCTATGAATCTAGTATTTGCAGTTATTTTTCACGTGAAGATATCAAATAAACGTCCACTCAAAAAGCTTTTCTCGGACTTAATGGAGAAACTTCATATAATCTATATTGCAATGGGATACTGGTGAACTTTCAGAATTTAATTTTGTTATGTATTATGTACGTTTTAAGTTAAATGGCTTATTATTTGTACCTTAATATTGAAAAGAAGGGAATTGTCTAAGAAAGCATGATCATAATTAGGAAAAGGAAATGCGTTATATTGGCAACATTAGACTTGAAATTTCAAATCAAATCGTTCTTATATTAATTAATTCTTTCATGTTTGGTATTAAATGAATATACCTCTAAACTGTTCATAAGTTATGCTAGGGTAAGCAAAAATGTTTTCAGAATTGAAGTTATCGGGGGCATTTTCCTTCAAACAAAAATTTAAAAATTCTGTTCTCTCTTCTTGCAATTCATAAAGCTACGCAAGTCTGTTTCCTCCTGAATTAATCACAATCGCATATTTGAGTGAAATGTAAAAATCTATGCTCCAAATCTGTATTTTATCAATTTTTTTTTCAGGAAATACTTATTTAATGTTTCAGCTGACTATTACAAATTTGATAGCCAGGTTCATGTCTCCACTCAAATCTAAAACAAGAGTTTTGGGTATTAATGCTTCATCATGAAGGGTGCAGTGTATAATTACACCCGTTGGGTATTTTACTATTCATAAAATGGCATTGCATACCATATACTTATGGAGATGTGTCAGTACAGATCAGATGAAACAGATTTTCTTGAAAAAATATTCTAACAAGTGAAAAGTATCAACATTTTCCATAGCATGACAAAAGATATCTTCTCTGAGATAAAACACATTTAATTTGCTGTAAGTTCAGAGCAATTTTAGTCATTTTTTTCTCGGTAAATGAGAAACAGGATATTACTTCGTACTTAGTTTTGAAGTCATAAGATATTTCGACATTCATATCCGTCACGGTATCTTCTGACTCAAAAATGTTAGAATACTTCTGAATATACTCCTTACCAAGATACATTTCTAATATTCACAATAAAACCCATTATGCTGTAAAGTAAATGAAGAAACGTGGACAATATTTCGTATAAAACCCATGATAGCATGGCTAGCAAATACTAATCAGACTCAATGTGTCGTTAGCCAGCTGCAGGAAATGTTTTCCTGGGGCTATAAACAACAGTAGCATCGTCTCCTATGGGTCCGCCACATCTAGGCGGCAAATATACTATGTATATATATATATATATATACATACGTGCAAACATACATATATAATGAATGTAAGTATGCATGTATGTATGTATGTATGTATGCATGTATATATGTATGTATATATGTATCTATCTATCTGTCTGTTTGTCTATCTATCTATATTATCAAATAAGTGCAGGAAAATTATATCAAAAAATCATCACAAGATATAAATCCCAAATAATATTCTATTAATAGATAGATATATAAATATATAAATCATGACATTTTAAAAGGTTTAAAAGTTTTAAATATATATATATATTCAACTTTTAAACCTCTTAAATAATCATAATTTATATATTTATACAACTATCTATTAATACAATATTATTTTTGAACATATATCTTCTTCGATGATTTCTTGATGTAAAGTTTTCTGCGCTTATTTTATTATATATATATATATATATATATATATATATATATATATATATATATATATATATATATATATATATATATATATATATATATATATATATATATATATACCAGAAGATTATAGGTAATAACTTTGCAAAATATCAACATTATTTAAATGCTGAAGAAATAGGCATGTGTTAATCAGAATTGTTTACCACATTTGGTGTACTGTATGTACTTCTTGAGCTTTTTCGTTGAGTCGATATTTCACTTAAGGACGTATAGTTTGTATAAAATCTGAGACGTATTGTATGACATATTATGTATGTGTTGATATCCACATAATTTTATTTCCAATTGATCAAACACTGATTCAAACGATTCCGTTTTCTTCCAAAAACATCGTATATATTGTAGCTGCGTAGATATTATCGCCGGTCAATGAATCAATAAATAATATTGTCAACTAAGAACTTCAATTTTAATTGGACAGATTGTATAACTTTCTTATGATGATTATCTACGTAAATATAGTTAAAAACAAAATGTAATCAATGAAATGTCGATAGATGAAGCATAACGAATCTCTGAGAAAAGCTACCTACCAGTATCCTGTCTGGTCATGTGGGTCTAAAACCTACGAGAAGTAATGACGTCGCATCCAGACCAATAAAAAAAACTACTTTACCTGAGTAGAGTGAAACTGTTATTAATTGATATATTCACCTCCAACGAAATGTGTTTAGTGCCATTTCCTTTCGTTTCTCTACTCTCTCTCACATGTTTGTGCGCGCGCACGCGCAAGTGTGTGCATCCGCGCATTAGCAAAGAAAAAAAGGCTAGAAGTTCTATGAAATTGGTATCATAGATAATATACTACCATCTCCCGTTTCCTTTTACGAGTTGAAAAAGAAGAGTGGCGGATAAACTGAAGTAATTAGACGTAATTAATCTTTCATGATATCATTTCTGGAAGTTCTTCTTCTTCTTCTTCTTCTTCTTCTTCTTCTTCTTCTTCTTCTTCTTCTTCTTCTTCTTCTTACTATTATTAACATTAGTAGTAGTAGTAGTAGCAGCAGCAGCAGCAGCAGAAGCAGTAGTTGTTGTTTTAACATGTTAAATGATGCTGTAATAGTCGTCATAGCGAATGTATCAATCTACCACTAAAGGCAACTTCAGCAATAGTTGTAACAGTCGCAGTGTGCCCCTTGCAATAGTTGTAGTGTTAGTGGCAAGAGTAGTAAAACTGTATTCCTCACTCTACTCTTACTACTAATATTCTAATATCATTTACTTCATCTCGCAAGAAATCTAGTAGCACGGACTTTTGTTCAAATCTTAGATTCTTCAGTATCATCTCCACCAACATCAATTCAACCAACTTTGACTTCAATAGTCTAAAATTTTCCAATAGTCTCAGAAAACAAAAATACTATAATTCACACAGAACTCCACAACATTGTCAACAGATACAGAAGACACAATAAAGAAAACAAAATGGTACACAAACAAACATAGAGCGATAAGAGATATAACTAGTAACAATAAGAAAGAAAAAAAACTTTCGGATACAAAATTTTGTTTAGAAGCACTACATTGTATATAAAAAGTATATTGTATTATAACTAGTATATAGTCTATGACAGTCATAAACAGGTCCTAAAACTGATAACCATAGCGTACCAACAAAAATACTTTAAATGAAAGTTCATGTGGATATATGTATAAAATTATTTGTTGCTGTAGTATGGTTCGAAACCAACAGTCTTTATTGGAATACGACAACATCCTGAAATAAATTTCAAACAACACACTCAATTACCGCAACACAGCCAAACCCACTCTTGGGAATATGATTTGTAAAAGGTAATGTTCTTACCGAGAGCAGTTTGTCTCCCGCCTCTAGGCATAGTCAGTGAGATAGTGCGCTATATCACTAGACTACTGAATGAGGTAGTGCACTATGTGAAACCTGTTAAACTATACCCATACGATTTGTCTTTGCATGTGAAAAGGCAAAGTATAGTCACCAACTAAGTGGGGATTTATTATAAATAGCCTAATCGACCTGTGTGTCAGCAATCGCAGTTCTGCCGTGATCAGGGTTATTCTGGAGTGTGCAGAACAACAATGAAAAAAGGCATCGGAGGGGTGATGCATACCATGTGCGCACACAAGTATAAAATAAAATTTAATTTAATAAATATATTCTCAGACGCTTTCATATATATAAAAAAATGACATCAAGAGTTATTCCCCTTGCTTATCGTTTCAACACATGTATCAAAGAAGAAATAAACATCTTGATTTAACCCATCCGCTAGTTTTGAAGCTAATCAACTCTAAATTTAATGCCTTTGTGCCACTCACCTAACGTGTTTCTTCGCCGAATTTGGTGAAAATCCGTTCAGCCGTTTTCTAGTAATTTTGCAAACACACAGACAGACTTCAAAACCCTGATCGCTGGTTAATGACAAACTCTTTTTCTAAACATGATCAGGTTTATGCGACAATAAATATGTACAAGCCAGAACAAATACTTTCAAAGGTTTATTTGTATTAGAAAACATTTACTTTTAATGACTAAATATGTGGGGTTCATAGAAACATTTCTAAATAATCGATGGATCTTTCTGAATTGACGGGCACCACTCGTTTTCTTCACGAAACACATTCAAACTTGGGATACTGGTAGAATGTGTCATATAAAATATCTTTTTCTCTTAGCTTTCTTAACAAAAATGTCAATATTGCAAGTTATTTCATGTTAAAGTTGTTGTATTTCTGTAATTTCAACCAATCACTGACGTCTATTCAGCTGAATACAGTGACTGCTGGTTTAGTAAATCATTTTTGCCGGTGTCAAGATCGTTATTCCCTACTAAGGGGTTAGGGTTTTAGGGTTAGGGTTAGGGTCATGAGTTAGGTTGTGGCAAAAATAATCATAACCCTAGCCCTAACTCTAAAACCCGAACCCTAACAATAAAATTAAAACCAGTACAAACGCACGAACGATGTTATAAATAACAGTACCGCTGATAGTTGTTGTTGACAAACAACGACACTAATTTTATTCAAGGGAAAAGATCCCATTACACCGCACAACGATTTTTTTTACATGAAATACCTTCGAATACAAAATTTTTTATCTGTTCTATAACACAAAATATACAAGTATACGAAGTTTGAAAGTGTTTCGGTACCAAAAACACTACGTAAAACATAAATGAAAAGTGGTACCCTTTAATCCAGAAGGATCCTAATCAACTATATATAGGTTGTTTTGGTGTGCAGATTTTTAACATGAAATATAAAGATAGGTTAAAATGACTATGTATGCAGCCATTTCAAATTGCTCGCTGCCTCTAACAATGGATTAGATAAGTATGATGTCTGCTTGGATAATTTGCATTTTTCTCATCAAGGGAAGATAAACATATACCTGCTAATCCAATGATATTTTAAGTGTTATCGATCACTGTCATTCTTTACATTGTAGACATGAGATTTTAGTTAATAGAATATAACTAATAACAAGGTCTTGGTCTGGCCGGGGCTAAACCCAGAACCATGTAGCTGGAACACAAACTTTTTTACCACATAACCACACCTGCTCATATACATACATGCATACATACATACATACATACATTCATACATACATACATACATACATACATACATACGTACATATATATATATATATATATATATATATATATATATATATATATATATATATATATATATATGTATGTATATAATATGTATATAATAATGCTTTATTTCGGTAATTTTCAATGTCTTGCCCGCTTACGCTTTGGTATTACGCTGAATTTCGTTTTGAGAACAATTTAGGTCTTAGTAGACACAAGATGTGGTCTATTTCTAGCACATTAAATGTCACTTTAGTGGTCAACGTTATATATAAAAATATACTTTAATCCCCTGAGATCGCAGATATTGTTTCTGAATCTCTCTGATTTTTTAAATGTGCTAGCTTCCTGGTAATAAATCAATATTAATTAATATATGATTTTTACCCTATATTTTAATTATATATATATATATATATATATATATATATATATATATATATATATATACACATGCATATATGCGTACAGGGCATCACCAACGGAGCATATAACATGATAAACGTAAAGAAACGAGCTTAACAGAAAACAACGAGAAGAGATGGGAAACAGTACAAGTAAACAAAGAGAAAGGACCCTTCTTCTGTTATCGACTGTCCATCTAATGCTCGAAATGAGTAGATAGACAGCCTACAACTGATGACGGGTCTTTGTCTGTGTTTACTTATCTTGTGTTCCAGTATTATGTCGTTGTTTACATATTCCATGTTATTTAAACGTAGGTGATATTTTGTGCCCATATATGCATGTATATATATATATATATATATATATATATATATATATATTGCCCTACTCTTCGAAACGCCTGTGTTAGAATGGAGGCAGCTGATGAAGGAGATGTTCTCTATGCGGCCTGTGTGTTTCCTGTACTCGTTTATCATTTTGTCTACGCTTTGTTTACAATGTCCTGTACCCAGATATGCATCTATATATACAGGTAGATGTTTGTACATACATGTACGTATATATGCATATGCTCATTTATTATTGGTATTATATATATATATATATATATATATATATATATATATATATATATATATATATATGTGTGTGTGTGTGTGTATATGTGCGCGTGTGTACTGGAATTTCGGATTTAAGAATGAAATTCTTAACGATGCAGAAAGACCCACCCCCTTTCTACAAGCACCTGGCAGAAAATATGTATTACTTCTATAATGCATCCTTCAATCAAGATGAAATTATTCAAGAATAGAATTGCATGTGAATTACAATGACGTATTTAGAAGATGTGGCTTGAATTCACTACGCTAATTAAAAATGTAATTTTTAAAAAATACATCCATACCAAATAGTTTATTTATCCATAATGAATATATAATTAGAGATATAATGATATGTCCTTGGTTTCCGCCTTACACTTGACATGGTTATTGTATATTTTAAGTGAGGTCATTATGAAATTATGAACAATATGTATAGACGTGATCCTGTCATAGGATATTTTTCCAACTGACATCAGTCCAACTAGAAATCTTTGAAAAAATTATAACTATTTCCGATACAGTGAGATATATATTTAAATTATAAGATGTGGCTGATTCAAGACCTTATGTCCATAATTTATAAGTACCGCTATTTATAAGAACTGTTTTGTCCATAATTTATAAGTAAATGATTTAAACCAATTATTTAAATACTGCACTCTTATCATATTGGCCATCGTTCTGCATTGGCAGCAGTTGCAATGCACTGAGGAAAATAAACCGAATCTATATGATTCATTAGGATTCAGGCGTTACTTGACTTTAAGTTCGACGTAGTTATCCTGAAAACTTGCAATGTTTTTAATCCCTACGAGAACTCCATGTTTGAACCTGCGAACTGTTTTGTATATCACACGAGAAGTTCTTTGCGAAAAACTTAACTAAGTTAGAAAGTGTATCTCATCTATGTAGCTATTCTATGTATTTTTCTTCTACATTATGTTATTATATTTTTTGAAAATATATTCACCGTCTATCATATGCATGGACCATATATTTCCAGCTGTATTAAGATATATATAAGATAAGTGTGCGTATAAGTAAATAATTTCCCACTTCGATATCGTAAGATGTAAGCAAAAAATACTTGCTTCCATATATCTGTGAATGTTATTTCCAATATATTTTATATAAACGAGAGATGTTTATCTGTTCTCACACTTTGAAGTAAATTATTACGCCAGGATAAAATTGTATTTGAGAAAGATGAAGGGTGGTGTAACGGTAGGGGAATCTTACCACAAAAGAATTGAAAGATACACAAAATGTAAAACATAATCTCAGAAATAAAACTGATGGGTAAAATTTTTATAAGTGTTTCAATGTTTCGAACAACAATTTATATATAGATGGAGCAAACACGGGTTTAATATATGTTTGCGAATGATGCAGTTGCTGCATAAATTAGTTTTCAACGGTTTCTAGGAATAACGTTACATACAAAACACATGGCAATCAGCAACACAAAAGTCCAGAGAGTATTACTGTCTGTGTCATAGAGACTCACTCGTGATCACGTAAACCATTCACATAGATGCCTACACACACATATACACAGGTATATATATATATATATATATATATATATATATATATATATATATATGATAAAGAATAAATGGAGCAAAACGCATATAATAAATAAGTTCCTTTAATTCCGACACATGTCTCGAAAATTACACGCACTCTATTCCAAAGGAATAAAAGATGTTATCATACATGTAATGTTCTCTTCAGGGAACCATTCTTTGAATGCAAGGCATGTACGGAATGTGAAAATTACGTATTTGGATGAATACTACATAGCAAAGTTCAAAAGAGGCGTTAGACTGAAGGGTATATTTATTCTAGTATGTCTTGGGAGGCATGAGTTGAACGGTAGATATTGGTTGTAGGCTGTGGGCTTATACTATATATCTGTTCCTATTTTGTTGTTCGATTTCTTAAAGAGGATGTCGTGGAATGCAAGCTATTGATGGCTATATTGATGGCTATCGTAAATTGAATGTTTACATATAACTATCGATATCTATCTATCTATCTATCTATCTATATGTGTATGTATATGCACACACACACATATACATCAACATCCCCAATTTTATGTAATTTGCTTTGCGGAAGCAACTGTTTTCTGGAAAGCGTATATCGTTGTTAAATGCTCAAAATACGAGACACGAAAAAACAGCCAACACCTGATTTACGGTCGTTCTTTAGATTGCTTGTTTTGCTTTCCATTTGTGTCTTTCGTTGTTCGAGAGAATAGTTCATGTTTCATGTACTCGTTCTTCGTACTTTTTTGTTGTACACTTTTCGTGACGTCTTCTGCCCGCATATACGTATATATATACGTATATATGCATATGCATTATATATATATATATATATATATATATATATATGTGTGTGTGTGTGCGTGTGTGTGTGTGCGTGTTTGCGCGCGTGTGTGTGTGTGTGTGTGTGTGTGTATGTGTGTGTGTGTGTGTGTGTGTGTGTGTGTGTGTGTGTGTCTGTGTGTGTGTGTGTGTGTTAAATACAAATTACGCTAAACGTAAGCAAACAAACGAAGATTGCTTTTAGATGTGTTGAGATGTCTTAGAAAGTTAAAGAAGCGATTTAAAATTCTCAATCGCAGGATAATGCTACTAACATAGCCTGAACAGGATAAACTACCCCTATTTTGCAGAAAAAAGTGTAGGTGGTTAGCTATGAACATAAGCAATCGATTCGATATTTCATCAGTGTTCTATTTTCAGCGAATTCTGAAAATTTAACCCGTATATGTATTATGTGTGTGCAACTACGTAAGTGAAATGCTTGAGTGTGAACACGTGAAAGGGTGCTTAATATTGGTGGGTAAAACATAGCTAATGACCTACACTTTTTTCTGCAAAATAGGTGTAGTTTATCCTGTTCAGGCTATATTATTAGCATTATCCTGCGATTAAGAATATATATATATATATATGGAAAATAAGACAAAGTAGACAGCTAAAATAATTTTATCATGAAGAACATTTTAGTACCGGCTTTAGTGTTTGCGACTTCTGAAATTTTTTTAATATTTCCATAGTTTTCAAATGCAAGGGACATTTTCCTTTTTTGTGTTTGTCTCTCTCTTTCTCTTTTTTTTTTTTACTACTGTGAGGGCTTGGTGGCAAGTAGTAAGTATTAACAGTCCTAAAAGAATATTTGATATGAGTTATTGGTTTTGATAGTTTAAGGGGCAGTGGTAGCTGATGAAGGAGGAGTTAAAGAGGAAAATGAAGAAGGAGAAGAGGAAGTAGGAAAAGAAGAGAATGAATAATAAAAATGCGGGAGCGGTATGGCAGTAGTAGGATGTTGGTGGAATCCTCATAAATGGTCAGGTGATCTGTTGTGTTTGTAATAGTAATGATTGGACTGATATTCTGAATACATTTATGCGTAGTGACTGTTCTGAATATACCGTTTTTAATATATATATATATATGTGTATATATATAACATTTAAGTATTTGCAACATAAAACACAAATATAGGCCAGGGTACGCTAATTAATATAATACATGTCTATATATGTTTTACCCACCAATATTAAGCACCCTTTCACGTCTTCACACCAATGCAATTCACACGCGTACTTGCACACGCATAATTCATATACGGGTTAACTTTTCAGAATTCACTGAAAATAGAACAGTGATGAAATATCGAATCGATTGCTTATGTTCATCTCAAGTCTTATAGCATAATGTCAAGAGTAAAGATAGCGCCTGTCAGATAATACATGCAAAAGAGAGATATACCTAAATTTGCCTGTACCCACGATTCGGAATTACATAGTTAGATCCATATATTATCATCAGTAATAATTTACGTTTAAGGATGCAGCACCAGTTACAAAATATGAACGGCCACTTATATGACCCAAATTTTTTTATATCAATTCTATTTTCATTCTATGGTTACTTTAGTTATACTCGATATAGCAGTGTGAAACGACACTGGACTTCATGTGTGTGTGAATATTATACGTATATGTGTATATACACATTCATATATGATATATATAGGCATATATATGCCTCTATATGCGTACCTGTATATATGTGTGTGTATATATGTATGCATATATATATGTATGTATATATATGTATGCATATGTGTATGTATGTATATACATATGTATATATAAAGGTATATATATATATATATATATATATATATATATATATATATATATATATATATATATATATATATATATATATATATATATATATATATATATACATTTATATATACATATGTATATACATACATGCATACACATGTATATATATATATATATATATATATATATATAATGTGATGATATATTCTGTTAAGTACTTAGAAGAGTACAGTATAATGTTCGTCCACCAGCAGATTTCAGACCATGACAGAAAGGATGCTCTTGAAGCCGACAATTTGTAGTTACAGACAAAATATTTACATGTCACCTGACTAAAAACAACTAGATCTCATAACGTAGAGAAATGGTTGCATGACCAAGAACCCTAGATAGATAAATTGATATATATATATAGAGAGAGAAAGACATAACTGCAAAAAAATTTGATGTTAGCAGGAAAGAGTACGGTTGGACATTTATTTTCAATCACTATAAACATTTCTACGAAAAGTAGTTCTTCAGGCCAGGAGAACTACTTTTCGTAGAATCGATTATAGCGATTGAAAATAAATGTCCAACCGCACTCTCTCCTGCTAACACCAATTTTTTTCAGTTATGTCTATCTATCTATCTATCTATCTATCTATCTATCTATCTATCTATCTATCTGTATGTCTATTTATCTATCTATCTGTCTATATACATATACACACACACACA
>NC_142930.1:43266744-43346744 GCF_046866305.1 Octopus bimaculoides | reverse complement strand
CGCTTCAAATTAATTCTCACTGCTCTCTCACACTGACTGAAATCACCCCGATCCTTTCTACGCAAATCTACATATAATTATATCTAAAGCTGCAAAGACATCGCACAAACTGTTGCGCTGAAATTTTAAGTACCCGTTCGTCGGACTGTTTTTGTTTGGAAAGGAACAAAATAAGGCAATATGCACAAATACACAATGACTTTCATAGATACACATTTGAAAATCGGTTTGTTTCATTGGTCCTTTCAACTAACGGTCTTTTTAATAACCGGTTATATGAAATTACCATTATGGGTTAAAATCATATTATTATAAAAATCGATTAAAAAAATAGCTTTAGTAGAAGGGAAAGGACCTGTATACCCAGGGTAAATAATTAATGGTAAAAAATTATAAATTTAAATAAATTAAAATATAAAGCAGTTGTATACTGTCAACTTAACGTGACAGCCCCAATAAGGGAATCATACTGCTGCTATTTAGCCCTAGGAAGCTGGACCGCTTCCAGTCGACCTTGACACATTTCCTGTGTCCTTATGTTTATAAGAGGGAGACAAGCACCTCCACCCTGCCTAGCCTGCATTCATATATCCGTTTAAAATACAGACATTTACAAAGAACTAACATCATAAAATACATATACATTTAGCAATACAGACACATACCAAAAATACTATATATATATATATATATACATTAAACACACAAGTGTTGGTACAAGGCTACATACATATATATGTGTATGTGTATGTGTATTTAGCGATGTACCAACGATTGAGTGTTTAGTGTATATACGTATTCTTTTTCTTTTCTTTTATATGTTTCAGTCATTCGACTGCGGCCATGCTGGAGCAACACCTTTAGTTCAGTAAACTTTCCCCAGGACTTATTCTTTGGAAGCTTAATACTTATTATATCGTCTCTTTTGCTGAACCGCTAGTTTACGGGGACGTAAACAAACCATTATCGGTTGCAAGCGATGCTGTGTGACAAACACAGACACACACACACACACACACACGAACACACACACACACGAACACACACACACACACACACACACACACATACATTTATATACGATAGGCTTCTTTCAGTATCCGTCTACCAAACTCACTTACAAAACTTTGGTCCGCCCGAGGCTATAGTAGAAGACACTTGCCCAAGGTGCTAGGCAGTGGGACTGAACCCGGAATCATGTTTGGCAAGAAAGCTGCTTACCAATCAGTCACTCAAGTTGTTTGGTATCTGTATCTATTACTAAATGTATAATTATTTTATGATGTTTGTTCATTGTATATGTTTTTATTTTAAAGGGATATATCTTTTAATTTATTTAAATTTATTATTTTTTATCATTAATTATTTGCTATGCTTTTTTTCCTTCTACTAAAGCTAATTTTTGATCTAAGGTTTTCTTCCATGTTTATAATGATATGATTTTAAACCATAATTGTAATTTCATATAACCGGTTATTGAAAAGACCGTTAGTTGAGAGGACCAATGAATCAAAACCATTTTCAAATGTGTATCTATGAAAGTAATTATGTATTTATGCATATGATCTTATTTTGTTCCATTCTAAAGCAAAACTATACGACGAATGGGATTGTAAAACTTTGAGTAACAGTTTTTGTAATGTCTTTGTAGCTTTACTAATAAAGTATATTACTCTACCTCCGGTATTCGAGTACTGCTTTTTCCACCTTGTTTCGAATTTATATACTTACTATGGTATAATTATATCTATCTATCCGTAAATATTTGCTTGGTTATATATATTTCAATATATAATGCGTTCATGTACGAACAATAACGTACACACACATATGCACATGCGTATGTGTGTATCTGTAAGAGAGAGAGAGAGAGAAAGAAAGAAAGAGAGAGAGAGAGAAAGAAAGAAAGAAAGAAAGAGAGAGAGAGAGAGAGAGAGAGAGAGAGAGAGAGAGAGAGAGAGAGAGAGAGAGAGAGAGAGGGGTGGGAGATAGCTTGAAGAAACATTTTTACTATGGAAAATTACCAAATGTCAGAATTCAATTCAAGACCGCCATGTGTACATTTATAATGTAGATGTAAGTACAAGCTCTCCACCACAGCTAACAAGATATATATTTGTGCGTCAATGAAGTAGTAATGTACAGTGCATAATTTTATGCCAACAAAAATGTTCATTTTCTTAGTTACATAGTTACGGGAACATTGCTTTTTGAAACCTAGTTTAGAGATTGTTACACGAAAACTATGTCAATCACTAATATTTTTTTTTTTTGCTTCAGTTAGGTAATTCGATTCTATTTCACGTGATTCATGACTAAATGTTTCTATAAAGGTCGTGATTTATGAAATTTCTCTTCACTGTTTTAAAAATAAATATATAAAGTAATTTAATGTTGAAAACAATGTGAAGATATTTTCATATCACTCAATCTCTCCCAACGCTATTCTTTTTAATCAGAAAACATTCACACATAGTTTTTGAAGATGTATATGTGCGCCGCAGTGTGTAAATCTATGTATGTACGTATATATGTAAAACATATATATATATATATATAAAATACACATACACACACGCACATATATATACATATATTCTTTTACTTGGTTCAGTTATTTGACTGCAACCATGCTGGAGCAACGCCTTTAGTCGAACAGATCGATCCCAGGACGTAAACACAGCAACATCTATGTTAAACGATTGTCGGTGGACAAACACAGACACATAAATACATACATACGTTCATACACATACACATACACGCACACACACACACACACACACATATATATATATATATATATATATATATATATATATGCGATAGGCTCCTTCCAGTCTCCGTCTACCAAATCCACTCACAATGCTTTGGTTGTACCAAAGCTACATTTGAAGGCAGTTACGCAAGGCGCCAAGCAATGGGACTGAACGCGGAACCATGTGGTTGGGAAGTAAGAGTAAGAGAAAGTTGTGGTGAAAGTGTTCAGCAGGGTTCGCTACCATCCCCTGCCGGAGCCTCATGGAGCTTTAGGTGTTGTTGCTCAATAAACACTCACAACGCCCGGTCTGGGAATCGAAACCGCGATCCTATGACCGCGAGTCCGCTGCCCTAACCACTGGACCATTGCGCCTCCACTGTTGAGTATAAAGAAGTTGCTTATTACGTATGAAAAAGTTTCGAATGATAAAATAAAAATGTCATGCTGTTAAAAGTTACATCTTTTTTTTTTTAATTTCATTATATCAATGATGATCATTGCAAATTTTGCAATGATCCCGTTGCCTATATTGTCCGACCGAAAAAGTAGCTGGAGTGCGTGCCGGCACTCCAATTGCCAATCTCCCAGTCCTCGTTTGATCCATGGATCAATATCCATTAAGGACGTTAACTGTGGAAGGTAAAGCCAGAGGTGCCTCAACCTTAACGCGAATTTTCGGATCTTCAGCAAAGGCATCCGTAGCCTACCCTTTAGCAGTTTTGGCAGCAGACAGAGCGCTCCAAAAGTGGCTTTCCCCCCTTCCACAAAAAGCGGAAAAGGATTAATTTCCAACTTGTTCAGCCACAAATCGGGGCAAGGCACAACAGTCAGCCGATAGGTGATGACAGATGCTATAAATATCTGCACCATACCGCACTCCCAGACCAGTTCTGTGTTAGGGCAGCCACTTTGCCCGTGACCTCGCTCCAGTTCTTCTCTATCTGGAGGTCTGGACCGAACCAGACCCATAGCAACTTAACCGGGCCTTCCGCCCCAAACCCCACGACGTTATTGAACGACATCGATTTGCCCCTACAGGTGCCGAGATGCAAGACGATGGACTTGTCCTAGTTAACCTTTGTTCCTGCCACCGCCTCTTTTCAGTTAATGCGTTTTGCCACATAAGGAAGCTGCCCTTCTTCGGGCACGTTGATATAGATATCATCTGCCTACGCAGAAACTACTCTTCCACATCACAGATCATGCGGCATGCACCTTAGCGCTTCCAACTTCCGCAGCAATGGCTCCAGAACCAATACACACAATAGCGGTGACAGGGGACATGCCTGGCGTACTGAGAGTTCAATCTTGAACGGTTTTAGAAAAACAAATGATCACTCGGACGATAGACTCGATGTCGCTATAAAAAACAGCAATCTTACCGCAGAAAGTCGGGTCGAACCCGGCCATCCCGAGGACCACCGCCACGTACCAATGTCGACCTTATTAAATTTAGACTGATCTCAATATACCAGTGTCCCACCTTTGCGAGAAATTTTCCAACCCTCTCTAATGAGTATCGTATAAGATGAAGATTGTCGTGAATTGACCGCTTGATATAGCTCAAGTTTCCGCCTCCCCGACAAGTCTGTCCACGACACGTGCAGAGCTATTTGGCAACACCTTGGTCAAAATCTTTAACACTGTATTTAGCAGAGTTATCGACCGAAAATTAGTTATGATATCCACCTTGCTCGGCTCCTTTCCGATCAATCTCACCCGCCACCGGCTCGCGGATCCGGGAATCATCCTATTTTGCAACCAGTTGGCGTGGGTGCTGGCCAGTAGGTGCCTGAACAAGTCTGACATACGTTTGTAAATCGTATAGTGTAGACCATCAAGACCCGGTGACGTTCCCAGGGGCAGCTGTAATCGGCCCCTCACAGCACTCAGCCTCTCGTGCCGAGAGACGTGGGCCACGAGACAGGAAGTCCCTTAGGGCCTCAACATGGTATAACGACCCGCTCTTCGCGAACAACTCAGCGAATTGCTAGTAAAGTGTCTCACATCTCCTCCTGTCTTTGACCAAGCGTCCAGTTTCGTCAATCAAAGACCTGATTATGGCATCGCTGCCATGCTGGGTCTCTACCGTACGGGCCCATCCGGCAATATAAATTCTATCACGGCCCAATGTAACCCGAACCCTGCATCTCTCATGTTTGGCTTTCAGGTGACGGTCCAAAGTCGTTCTCGCTGCTAAAATTTGGGATCCAGAGCCCAATCTCAACGACTCTTCTAACGCATCATGTAGGTTCCCTTCTATCCTAGCCTTATCTAAACTTAGGTGACGAGTAAATCTAATAGACTCAAAACGTATGGCTTTTTTTAGGGCAAATCAACACCGGTTATTCGCCACGGTGCCTGTTAATGCCCTTTTCACTAACTCTTTAATCCGGTTACGCTATGCATCACGAGCTAAGATAGACTTGTTCAGCTTCTAGTAGCCGGATCTCTGTCTATAGGCATTATCTATGCTCAGCCTACAGTTAACCATTTTATGGTCAGTCTAGGTGACTTGAACAAACTGTGGACAACTAAAGCTAGACTTATCTCTAATCCTTATAACTATCCTGTGTAAGTAAGATTTGAACTTGCCCTCGCCATTCATCGGGTCCACACTGGGACGCTTGGGTGCTCAAGTCTGTAATGATCTGCCAGCTGAAAATGCTTAAGCGCGAGTTAACACTCCTACCAGTCGAGCCACAGCTATCCAGACGTGTATCCGTGATAACATTGTTGTCTTCTAACACAAATAATATCTTGAACATCAGGAGGAAGTTCTCTAGGCGCAAATAGAAATAAGTTTGCTGCATTCTTGCACAAAGACTTGTTGCTGTATCTCACGTCATGGACGACCTTCAGGGTCCACAAAGACTGTACTTGTCTGCAGGGCCAAGCTTTGCGGACCAGGTCTACTACACGCTCTCGACCTCCGATCTGGTCAGGATAAATGAATAACGAATGAAAACCTGCCTAAATTTCACACTTTCGGACTAAACTTGAACCCATCAAAGGGAGATATCTCTGTTTTCCTTCAGAAGTAGGTTTCGCTGTGAAGAACTTTGTTTATGAACTTTTGCTGGACAAGACTGTAGTCTTATCTTCGGCCAAATATTTTGTTGTTACGACTATATTGTTAAGAGCAATAATAGACATGAATTGAATGGTAACTTTCTGACAGGCCATAACCAATGATAGCAAATCTATCTATCTATCTATCTATCTATCTATCTATCTATCTATCTATCTATCTATCTATCTATCTGACAGACGTGCTGTCACATCGGCTGCAGAGGTAAACGTTTATTTGACCTTTTATTGTCCACATTTTGTTGGAATGTTTTAATATTTTTGTTGCGAAGCACCTAGGATTCATTTCTGAGTATTTTTAAAGGCAGGAATTAGCCCCCAGGGGCATTTTCGGCCCTAGCAAAATACAAAAATTTCTTTCTCGACATTTGAAAAATGTTGAGAAACATAATTTTGGAACGCCTGTCTTGTTCTTTTGATGAGCATTTCCCGAGGCTTCAGATGCCAGAAGAGAAAAAAGAACAGAGTAGCACGTGCTCACACAGTGACAGGAACGCAGTTGCTGTAAACGTCACAAAGACGGCGATTACAGCTACTAACAGCCCTCTCACCACCGACACCATGAAAAATATGAGGAAATCTGGATCGGAGGCGACTGCTACTAACGCAGTCACTCCATCTACTAACACCAGTGACAACAACATGAAAGTTAACACCGCCACCGCCACCACCACCACCACCACCACCACCACCACCAGCAACAACAACAACAAAAACAACAACAGCAGCAAGGACGCAAAGTTATCGGCCGTCAGCACTGACACCATCACCTGTTCAACAAACTCTGCTGCCACTACCACCACCTTTGAACCAGGCAGTACATACACCAACATAAACAAAAATATTCAAAAGAACATGTCCGCCAGCACAACAAAAACAAATTTCGCAAATGCTCTAAAGGAAAAAAGAACAATAGTGACATTCACACAACAACAAATTAAAGACACAAAATCCCTTCTTACGAAAGAAGGCGATGATGTTAGAATAAACATTCCAAAAGAGATTATGGGGAAAAATGCATCATTTATAAACTGGTAAACATAAAAACCAGACGTGTAGAAAATGTTAGCACAGATAAGATCGAAGTTTGTCTTAAACCTGTATGGGCTCATCAAGATCATGTCACGTGGGGACGAAAATTTGGAACGGTACAGGTGAGATTCTTAAATGAAAATTTAGCGAAGCAATTTTCGACACTCTCTCTCCGCACAGATAACTTGGTGATGATACCGAGTTATCTAGGACAGAGAGTGACCAAAGTAATTATAAAAAATGTGCCATCGGAAGTGGACACCCAATGGCTGATATCGGCCGTATGCCTCGAAATGGAGGAGGCAAATATTTTGGAGATTACGGTCGTAGAGGAAAAGAACTGGGGAGGGAAAAAAACTGAAAATCCTTCTCCACATCACGGAGGAGGCTTCACAGAAAATTCCTCCAGACATTAGACTGGCAGAGGACCACAAGCTGTATGTGGTGGTAGAGGGCAGGCGACCTCGCTGTTACCTATGCAACAGCGAGGCACATCTGAAAAAGGACTGCCCTCTGGCCGCAAAACAAAAACAACAACAACAGCAACAGAAGCAACTACCAAATACCCCCAACAGAAAAAACTTTACTACCAACACCGCCAGCAACACAAAAAAACAACAACAGAAATATCAGCAATAACCACAACGGAAAAGACAACAGAAACTGCAAAAACAGAAGAGAAAAAAAAGAAAATTCCAAGACTGCCTCTCCCTCCTCCATATCACATACACCACACACAAATAACAAGCTGCCAACACCAACAAAAACAGCAACACAAACACTCATAGAAACACACACAGACGCACAAAATTTGCCGTTACCCCTCTCTGACTCCTCAGAACTCTCATCATCGGATGAAGAGAGTGGGGAGGAGTGGAAATAGCCACGAAAGGAAAGAGGAAGCGTAGTAAGAAGAAAACAAAACAAAATGCAAACACAAACAAAGCAGGGAGATTCACATCTCCCGAAAATACACCTAACACCAATAGTAATATGCAAAAAACAATGCTAACAGCAATAGATAGTACAAACACAGAGTTGATGAAATACATCAACTCTAAAACAAACATCACAAATAACGACATCAAAACAAACAACCACCCACACACAACACCGCCAAAACACATTAAAATTTATCATGTATCACCATCCTTGCACCACAAAATAAAATCCCTCTACCCCAACTCGGTAGGGTGGATGTCAAAAATATTTGTGCAAGAAATTGTACAATAGCCTCCTTGGTGAAAAATCCAAGGAGGAAACAAAACTTGCAAACAGTAAGTAGCTCTCTCTTCCTTTCCTTTTGTGCTTTAAAGCACACGTATAAATAGAATCATGGTGAAGATTGGTTGTGTGAATGTGCATGGCTTGGGGTCCCCTTGGAAACAAGGGTACCTCTTAAATGGCATCAAGTCACACAATTTGGATATCATAGCCATTAGTGAGACCAGACTCCATGAACCACGGGCCCTAAAGTCCATGTTTGGCGGACAGTTTAACATTTAATTTTCTCCCTGTCTTTCGAGGATGGGCGGTAGTGGCACGGCGGTTCTTTTTCGCAAGAGTCTGGATCTCCAAGTAAAGACGATATTTACGGACCCGGAGGGTAGGCTGGTTGTCCTAGATGAGGACGGCAGCGATGGAGGCGCTTTCGGTTGCTGGCAGTTTATGTGCCTCCTTTAACAGGTCGGTCGGACTTCTTTCGATGTCTAGAAGTATTCCTGGGAACGTCTCGTCCCTTACTTTTAGTGGGGGATTGGAATGCTGCCTTGGACACACATCTAGACTACGTGGGGAGTGACAAAACTAGAAGGGGATGCAAAGGCCTCAGAGACCTGCTCAGACGCTTCCAGTTGTCTGACAGGTACCGACTCGACCACCCAAATGTGCCAACGTGGACTTGGAGCAACCGCATTGGGTCGTCGAGATCGTATCTAGATAGGATAGTGTGTAGGAGAAGAGATAGAGATAGTTTAGAATGTCCACAGTTCCACATAGTCAGCTACACGGATCACAAACTTATGATGTGTACGCTAGACTTAGATAAGGCACATAAGCAGGGTCCCGGTTACTGGAAACTAAACGCGTCTTTCCTGTCGAGACAGGTTTTCAGAGACAGGATTAGCACGTTAGTAAAGAAGGCTTTGACGGGAGCCATCGTCAACAACAAATGGTGGTTTGCTCTCAAGAGAGCAGTAAGGGCGGAAGCAATAAGGTATAGCAGGGCACTAGCTGTAGAGAGGAACAGAGTAGAGCGGGAGCTAGTGATAAAGTTAGAAGAGGCATTGCGAAGTGGCATCGCATCCGACGTTTTAGCGGCGAGGTTGGCCCTCGACCAAAACTTCAATGCTAAACACGAAGGGTGTGCTGTCAGGGCAAGGATGCGTGCTCTGAGGAATGAAGGTGTTGGAACCGCACGAGAGGCCCGGGTGGCGGAGGCGCAGCGAGATAACAGAGCCACCATCCGGTCTTTGGTAGACGAACAGGGGCGCGAATTGCTCGGTCTCTGGTAGACGAACAGGAGTGGCGAGCGAGAAGGCAGGGTGGACTTTAATGCCTACCCGCACAGCTTGCCACGACTCTCGGCAAGAGAGGCGGAGTGCTGCAAAGGGGTCATCACGGCGGAGGAGGTGAGGGTTGCTCGACGGACAAATCTCCGGGTTTGGATGGTCTGCCCTACGAGCTTTACAACTGTATGCCAGACTTGTTTGGAGACGTCTTGGCGGCCGTGTACTGCAACTGGCAGCAGAACGGGAGCATTCCCGGTTTTGTGAGCCGAGGAGCGGTAACGCTGCTGAAGAAAGATCCAAACAAGGGGGACGCCATAGATAACTTTAGACCCATCACTCTGCTCAATGCAGACTTGAAAATTTTGGCCAAGGTGTTAGCCAAGCGGTTGGCGCTTGTCATCGAAAAACTCGTCGGCACGGAGCAGACGTGCGCCGTGCCGGGCCGGAGCATCCATAACAACCTCCATCTGATGCGCTACATCATAGAGAGGGTAGTTAAGGAACCTGGCATGGGTGGGGCCCTGATCAATTTGGATCAATCGAAGGCGTTCGATAGGGTAGACCATCGATACTTGGAGGCCGTCCTCGAAGCGGCCGGCTTCGGTCCCGTTTTCCGCGGTTGGATGGCTGCCTTGTACACAGGCATCCGTTCGGTTGTTCGCGTCAATGGACGTCTATCGGGACCCTTCGACATTGCACGTTCGGTTCGTGAGGGATGCCCCTTGTCGCCGATCCTGTACGTATTGACTCTCGAGCCACTACTGCGGAAGCTGGCGACGCTGAGAGGCATCCCGTGAGAACTGGGGTGCGGGACGAGCGTGTCGGCATACGCGGACGACGTCACCGTCATAGCGTCTGGCCACGGGCACATCGAGCTTGTCGGCGAGACGCTGAAAGACTACGATGCGGTGACAGGAGCGAAAATCAACCGGGATAAGTCCGTGGGTTTGCTGCTCGGCACTTGGAGAAGCAATCCCATACCGTCCGGCAGCGCCTCAGTAGTGGGACGCTGGACGGACGGTCCGGTCTGGTTCGGTCCGGACCTGCAAACGGAGAAGAACTGGGACGAGATAACGAGTAGAGTGGCCACTCTCTGCCGGCAATGGTCCGAGAGGAAGCTGTCCCTAAAAGGTGGCGAACGCGTACATCGCGTACGTCATCGAATACCGCCTGACCGTCGTGCCTTGTCCCGATCGCGCCATCACCGAAATGGAGCGCATGCTCTTCCGCTTTTTGTGGAAAGGAAGCGTTCCGATGGTGAGGCGATCCGTTTGTTGCCAACACCCGCTGAAAGGAGGGCTGGTCATGCCGTGGTTGATGATGCGCAGACATGCGCTGAGACTGCGACATCTCCGGCTCTACGTAGACGACGGTGAGCAGGTGTGGTCGCCGTTTGTGCGACGCGCTTTCCTGCAGCTCGTCTTCATGACCGAGCTGCAGTCGTGGATCAAAAAGAGGCCGAGGAATGGCGTATGGCACCGTGAGTGTCGCGTTGCTCTGCAACAACTTTGCCGTCCCGGGTCGACCTTGAGCGGCTGCATCACAACGAAGTCATTCTATAGGGGATTAGTGGAGGACAGGTACGACGACGATCTCGGGGCGAACCTGGGCGTCGACGAGGAGTACCTGACCCGCCTGTTCAGGACGACTTTCGGGCCGGGCCCTATGGACAATTTCCAGAGATCCCTGGCCTGGCAGTGCTACCGAGAAGCGCTACCCATTCGGGATAAGCTCTATAGGCACGGCTCGCGAAATGCGGGTCCGACCTGCCCGAGATGCGGTCAGAGCGACGAAACCGTTCTGCACGTACTCGTGCAGTGTCCAACCATTTCGGAGCTGTGGGCTTATGTCGAACGACTGCTGTCAGGTGTGGGACGAGTCGGTTTATCAACCGAGTCTATCGTCAATATCGTCACGCCTCCTTCCTTTAAACGGAAAGGAAGGGCTGTATTTATCGTACTTGTGTCTATGGCGAAAGAATGCATCTGGTGGACGCGTCTGAAAGGATTAGAGACAAATACTTTCCTCTCTGGTCAATCTCTGATCAACTTTTTCAAGTATCACTTGAAAAGGAAGGTGAGAGTAGAGAGGCAAGTGTTGTCTAGCAAATGTTTCGAAAAAAGATGGATACATGTAGCAAGAATGGCACGTATAATTGATTCTAGAGCGATTATTAAGATCTATATATCTTTGATTTATATTACTGTGCATAAAGGTGTCTTCGTGTATATCTTGTATATTTAGACACAAAGCGCGTAAGGCGAAATACTTTGTGGGATTTCTGGCTGGCAATTTACTTTCTAAGTTCAAATTCAGCTTTTCATTTAATCCTTTCGGAGTTGATAAAATGAATCAGTACTGTGGTCGATGTAATCAACTATACCCCGCCCCAAACTTTCATACCATTTGTAATAAATAGAAATTGTATCTGTTCATTGAATCGAGTACTATTTCGACAGTGTCTTTGGCACCTTCGGGTACAAAATGAAAAAAAAAACAACAAAAAAAACAGAAAAAAATGAGAAATGGAGAAAAAAGAATCCACAAGTACGTAAATTCAAAATATGAACGCGAATTTCATGCTGTTCGTTTTCGTTCTGTCTTAACTGTTACAATGAAGGTGAATAATAGATAGAAGAAAAATAAAGCAGAAAAGAGGGCATTTTGTCAACAGATGGGTAAATGTGACGGAATTCGCCTGCCATTTTGTTAATTTCACCAATGCATGACGTCAATAATTTAGAAATATATTTATGTTCATGTATTCTGAGGACTGAAAGTGCGGTAGAGCCAGAGAGTTTACTTAGAAAATGCATTTAGGAGCTTCCTTGATTTACAGCCGTTTGATATAAAATGTTCAACAAGTACTGTTCAACTACTCTTATTATCCTTGACGTCATACTCATGCTCGTTAAATATTTTATTTGTGTAACCAACATAAATAGTGTTTATTTCATTCCGCTGTGTACACCAAATTCTTACCGATCCATCTTTTGTAAAAATGATAACATTTCATAACAGGCGCAGGCATGGTTGTGTTGAAAGAAATTTGCTTTCGAACTACATGGTTCTGTGTTCAGTCCCACTGTGTGGCAGCATGGTCAAATGTATTCTACAATAATCGCGAATAGACCAAAGCGTTGTGGATGGATTTGGTAGACGGAAATTGAAAGAAGATGGTCATGCGCGCGCGCGTATTTATGCTTCTTCGTATCTGTGTTTGTCCTCCACCACTGTTTGACAACAAATGCTGCTGTGCTTACGTCCCCATAACTTGGCAGTTCGGGAAAAGACATGAATATAATAAGTACTAGGCTTTAAAAATAGACCTGTGTTCGATTTGTTCCACTATAAACCTTAAAGGTGGTGCTCGAGCATGGCCGCAATCAAATGTCTGAAACAAGCAGAAGATAAAAGATTTCTGTTATAGTTTGTGATAGAATTAACTAGATTCGTGTAGCACAATGAACAGGGATTACCTGTCTTGCCGCTGTTTTACAGTGTTCAGAAACTCCAACGCTGAATTTATTGAGATTAGGTGTAGTCGTTAGTAATTCTCTTAACCTTTAATTGCGTGTAAAGCTATAATATACGGATGAAGGGATACATGTTTGAAGCGAAGATATTTTTCTGAAATATGCTTGTAACTTTCATGTAACATGTTTGAAATAAAGTCGAAATTTTCGTGCCAGTTTATCACTAAAATAATTCGGACACAAGTTCTACTTTCGCTGCTAATATTATGCGTCTATGCTTAGACTTTCAATATTTTGTCGTTTGCAATTACCTTTGATTGTGATTCAGTATAACGCATTTGACAGACTGGCACACAGTTGCATTTGTTTCTCGCGAAGTCTTCCGAAGATGGCATTTAAATGTTTACTAAGACTCTCTTCTGTTTTAGCAAAAACGATTATATCAACTTGGAAGCGATGAAAGTTTGTAGTTCGTTGACCACTACATTGTCTATAGCATGCTGAAAAATAACAGGACTATTTTCCAAACCTATATGTAATCGTGTAACCAAGTATACGGCAGAAATGACTCAACGCTGCAAATTGTTTCGGCATTGAGCAGGTCACGACCTAGTAGATCATACTTGTAGTTACCTTGGATCATTTTATAAGTATGGGCGAATTGCCGACCTCCTCGCTTCACTGAAAGGCAAGCGTTCGCAATTCATTCCATGCTGTGCCCACGCTCAATGTGTCAGTCATGACGCAAATATCTGAATTTTGCAACGACAATTCACAAGAGGTAGTCATTGCATATACCAAATCGATCGCACAAGATAAAACGAGAAATTGAGCGACTAATCCTGTTACGGCTGTGGAAAACTCTGGGTTCCACACCACATATGCCCTGCAATAAGAGCTACCTGCAAAAACGATCACACGGCAACACTCTTCATGTGAATCGTACGTAAGGCACTGCAGCGAGATAACAATTCGCAGGTTACGGCTAGTTGATCTTTGTTCCTATACCGGTGCTTACGTAATAAGCAAATTACAAAACTTGACAGTGGTGTCGTTGATAGAGCAAGGAAAGTCTCTTGGTGACATAAACTTACAGTCGATCAAATACAATTCAACCAAGTTGATAGCATTCGAAGCAAATGCTTATTGTGGACGAGAAGAATAACTTACAAGATAATGATCAAAGTCATATGGCTATGAAATTGACTCCTTTGATAGGAATGCAGGCAAGAAAAGTTATCCGAAATAATATCCCGAAGAATATAATGAAAATGACTTTCGATGACCTAAAAACATTCCATTCTCAATAATGTTGCTTTTTCAAAGAAACTGATCTTTGCCGAAAGAACAAGATTCTTCTTCACTATTCAACACCCAAATGAGTCAGTTTCTCAGTTTCGTTCCAATCTGAAACACACCAGTGAATGCTGCGATTGTGAAAGTCTGAAAACGTCTGAAACTTGAGTAGATGTAAAATTCATATTTGTCTCAGATTGTTGTCGGTCTAATAAGCAGCGAAGAAAGAGAGAAAGTTCTTCAAGCTAATGAAGTTAAGGACTTCCGTTTAGAAGCTACAGTATAACATTTAGAACGTACTTCACAAATATTGAACGCGAATCATTTGCCACCCTCTGTCCCATTACCCGTCCCAAACAATTTCTGCTAAGTAAAAGGTTCCACCCCAAAAAGCCGATCCTTACGAATGTTTCTACTAGATTCGGGCGATCGGCTAGTTAATTCATGGCGTTCGATTTTGATATATTACATATCTCTAGCTCTAAAATTCCCCATGTTGACGCAATGTTGTAGTTGCAAATAGTAGACGAGGGATCCATTCGGAGGTACTTCCATCGATCGTGTGAAAAATGTTACTGAATACGACAAACGCATTTAGCGAAACAAAAGGACTTCGCAAAACAAGTGCGAGCTCCCTTTCAAACGTATGCATGATCAACAAACAATAGAAGGCGAGCATGTTTGTTCCCTACCAACTACGCAACGGTCATGATACATATTTGGGTATTCAACAAATATTCAGAAAAATTACACTTGAATTCTCGTGGCCAAACATGTCTCAAGTTATGACTACGTTCATTTCTAACTGGGCTGCTTGTCAGCACGATTGAATCACGAAAGACTATTCGACAGCGATGTGTAATAAGGATGGTCATTGTGAACGTATTCACATGGATTGATCTTTCATAAACCGGGTTGGCAATTTACTCATTGTATTCCAACTACATCAATGTCATCCCTTGTACCTCACACAAAATAGCTATCCATCAAAGTAGAGAAACCCGAACCTCAAATGCATGGAGTCGACGAGATAATGATTGGAATAAACTGGCAATCCGGCAGAAATATAAAGCATCCATTAATTATTAATTAGAAGTTTAATACACGACAAATTACAGTAAGCAGGTTATCTCTACAGGTTATTCAGCAATAAATTGCAGAGCCGTCTTTCTGAGCCCGAGAGACTTTGTGGACTCGGGAGACTACCAGAATCAAAAGAGGTTAGAGTAATTAAAGATTTACTAACTGCAAACAGCAATACAACTGCCATACAATGTCTGACTGTAACAATAATTAAAATGGGCAGACGTTTCCTACACAACTATAAAATACGTCATTCAAAACTATTCAACTTCGTCTGCATTTTTAAGTTCCAGGTTTCAAATGTGCTAGAGCACATTCATTTCAAAGTCAGAATTGATACAATATCAAAAACATTAATTGAATATACAGAACATTTATACTAATAACCGTTTCTACGTATTCAGAGAATTCCTATTCAAAAAACCTAATTCAATATTTGATTTCTTAAAAAGTGTAACGTTGACAGCTTCTTTCAACATTCTTAGAAATATAGTGGAAAGTATTCAGCTGGATAATCACGTCACAGATCACATGTACTTAAAGCACGTGTGATAGTTGAAACAATGAGTTGCTGTGCAAGAAATGAACGTGCTAGTAATAGCAAAACAACAATGCTCACAGATAAAATACACTTGTTCAAAAGCGAAGTCAATCAAAGCTTTCCTGGAAGTATATGAAGGATAACAACAATAACGACAGGAGAGCAGGTTGTCTTCTTTTTTATTCATTATCAAATATTTGAAAAAACACCGGACTATTTTGACGCCGGAGTAGTACTGGTGACAGAGTTACTATATAACAGATGCACCCAATCACCTTGTCTACAATGAATTTCCCGTTTATCGATATTTCTTTCTATTGTTAACCAACAGGCACATTTCGTCTCTGTTCTTCTCTTCTAAACACTCGCAACATTAATAATTTACGGTGATCATTATATTATGAACATTTTTCAGAACTAAGAATATTATTTCCAAGTTACAGTTGCCACTTCACAAAGTAGTGCAGTATGACCAATATAAGAGTCTACATGATGGTTAATATATATCTCGAATACCAAGAGTTGCTGCTAAAATTAATATAATTTCAATAGTAGACATAATATATAGTGTCACCTGCGGAACAAATGGACCCCGGAGCTTATTTTTTAAAGCTTGGAACTTATTCTATCGGACACTTTAACTGAACCGCTAAGTTACAGGGGCGTAAACACACTAAGGCCGGTTGACAAGCGGTAGTGGGGGATAAACCCAAAGAAACACATACACAAACATACATACATACGCACATACATACACACATACATACATATATATATACATATATATATATATATATATATATATATATATATATATATATATATATATATATATATATATATATATATATATATATATACATACATACATACATACATACATACATACATATATACGGGATGGTCTTGTTTTAATATCCCGCCTGCCAAATCCACTCTCACGGCCTTGGTCAGCTTCAGCTATAGTGGAGGACACTTGTTCATGTCTCCTCGCAGTGTGAGTGAACCCGGGACCTTTTGGTTGAGAAACAAGGTTTTTACCACACCGCCACGCCTGCAAATAACAATGACGATTCAACGTTGTAAGGACTGGCAGTTTTAAAACACTGTACCAACTTTGAAAGACATGTAATGGATGCAGCAATTTGTAGAGTGGAAACACCGTTTTATGGTTTAGGAAAAAGGGGTAAGGCAGTGCCATCACCTTCCTCCGTCTTCCGAGATGAGTGGAAAGAATTGAGGTGTTATCACCCGGCAGGAAACTTAACTCGAATGCATGCAATAGATTACATTCTTGTACAGGCACACAAAGGTTATGTGGTTGTGATAAAACTAGCGACAAAAATCATCCTAGCAACGTATTTATACGAGCAACATTAGCATTTCTTTCATCTTCAGGTAGCTATGAATTGTTTCTTCGAATCACAATTAATCGTCTATATTGAAATAAAAACTGAACAATATTTCGCTATTTACAGTAAGTACAGACGTTAGAAAATAATTAGTGTGCTCCTAGACGCCTCATCACGAGGATTAGTCGATATCATTGATGAAAGAAAGTACTTCAACGGTTCTTTGTTGTACCGATCCCGAAATAAGGATACATACGTTTGACGTCGACATGATTTGAACTCCGAACACAGGATGAGAAAATACCGTTGTATTCTGTAATATAAATAATAAATGATTTTCTGTTCTAAAAATGACTTATACTTTTATTGAAATTCCTTTCAGTATAAAATATTTGATTTTAAGCAGCATTTATATATTAGTGACTTAATTAAAAGAACTCTTCCTATTTATCTTTCAAATTTCTTAACATTTTTACTATACCTTTATTGCCAAAATCAACTTTGAGTTAATGTTAAATGAAAGGGTGGTTAATGGAAACATTGTAAAGAATGAAATTCCGTGAATATTGTGTTTTCTTTCGACAAATTTGAAGTTAAAAACACAATAGACCTGTATTTATTCAATCTTACAAAGGTAATAAACATCTACCTCTACTGGCACATAAAGACCTGAAAATATATACGTAGTGTAAAGCGATTTGTTGCATCAATTTAAAAATCCATCCAAAACTTGGCCAGCGTGCAATCCGCCCACTACGAAACTCAAACTCCGAACACATAGGAACATTACGTCACAATTACTTTAACTCAACCGGTCCAGCTCTCTTTGATACCATACTAAAATACGTGAAAAGGGGAACGGATCCCATTAAATTCAAATGTTAACTGGACAAATTTCTTCAAAAAATCCCGGACCAACCTCCTGCACCTGGACATGTTTCCAATAATAATAATTCTTTGCTAGCATGAGCTATGGTGCTCCATATTTGAATAAAGGACTTCGCCAGGTGGTGCTATTGAGTTGAACATGACCTGGGCCTATACTGGCCGAAACCAATCGAAGTTATCAATGCAATGCACATTAAACAATCTGTCTGTGTCTTGTATGAAATAGACGTTACAATTATAATCCTGGACTTATATATATATATATATATATATATATATATATATATATATATATATATATATATATATATATATATATATATATATATATATATATATATATATATATATATATATATATATATATATATATATTCTTATACATATTTAAGTCATTTGACTGCGTCATGCTGGAGTACTACCTTTAGTCGAACAATTCGACCCAGCAATTATTCTTTCTATAGCCAGTACTTATTCTATCAATCACTTTTTGCCAGTTGTCAAGCGATAGTGGGGGAGGCAAATCCAGACACACAAGTACACACACACACCTGCATACACGACGGGCTTCTTTTCAACATCCGTCTACTAAATTCACTCACAAGGATTTGGTCGGCCCGAGGCTATAGTACAAAAACACATGCTCAGTTTGCCAAGCAGTGGGACTGAACCCGGAACCATGTGGTTGGGAAGCAAGCTTTTTTTAAAACACATCCACGCCTATAAAACTGTTCTTTAATCAAGGAGTATTACCAACCAATGAAAAGTATATGTGAGACTGCAAAGAGAATCATCCAGCACCAAAATTTATACACGTTTTACAATAGCATGAAGGATACTTGTCTTGTGCAAACTTTCTACAGCTACTATGTCATATCTCTTATGAGTGGCATGTGAACTAAATGTAAGAGAAAAATACTCTAAGTGTTTTGATGAAGTTCTTCCATCTCACCATATTGAATTTCAAACGTGAGGTGTTTTGAGAATTAATAAAGAATATATCAAACATATACTGGTTGGAATTAAACCACTCTAGAGCCTGATATAAATCCAGTCACATACATCAAACGGGAAATGAAACACTTCATATGCTTTCATTTGATGAATTTAAAAGTTGGGATTGGTATCTAAATCACACAGGAATGCAAGTATTTTTGATGTGTTAAATTAAACAAGTTCTTCCATCTTCACGATAAGCCACAAATATATGCATTATTTGCTTCCCGCTAGAGGACGGAGCGTCTTTATGTAAGCTGCACTTATAAACCGGCGCAAGATTGTAATTCATACCTATTATTTGAGATATTATCAAGAAAGTTAAATTACAAAATATATTGAAGTTTCCAATTATATTTTCTCACCTCTAAAGTAGTAATTATCCTCAGACGTAATTGCTAATTAGCGCCTGATTGAAAACAATAATATATTTACTGTTTACAAATTGGAAAAAACCGTCACATCCCATGGATATATTTATGCTCTAGTGTTGGAAAGTCTTTCTTCGATAACACTCGTCACAATGAAATTCGAAATGTAGTGTTTGAATATGTACATTGCCAATACATATATGCAGTTAATTTTAAAACCGCAAAGTATACAAGCAACTGTCAACCACAAGCAATCACTGTCCGGGCATTTCTGTCATGCTTCTGGTCATTGTTTAAGCGTTTGAGTTTTTGCGAATAGATATACACACTCTCTAGAATCTTTCATTCTTGTTTGGCTGAAAGGGTTAGAAAGAGAGAAAGCTGCACAAGCACTCAGCGGAATAGAGTGTGGGCATATATTTTTACTCTTATATGTACAGGCTCTTGTCTACGTGCTTCTATGTAGGCATGACTATGATTGTGCTTAATTCATATCATTGTGGTGAGCAGCATTTTAAAGAAGAGGTCATAATTTGTGATTAAAATTCTTGACGATTCAAATTGTTTCGTGTGAAGTCTTGGTCATTTAGCTTACTGTTGTTCAATAGTCTATCTGGGTTTAAATTTTAAGTCAACAGCTACCCGTTACCCTCTTAGAGATCTATTTGATTATTTACACTAAAATATTTTATATGTTTCTAATATACGTTTTGAAGCAATTTATTTTAATCTATACCTTATCTACTTTTACTCACTTTCCTTATCTCGTCTGGTTTTTACAATAAAAAACAGATAAGATTTTCAAGTGGCGAGATTGCTTACAACAATGCTGAGAGTTCCATCTTCAGTTGGATCAGTGTTTAAGTGTCATTGGTTTAGTCAAAGCGGGAGTGAAGGCACGATGATAAAAACTATTAATTAATTCTATAAACATAATTATTAGAAACTATTATGATTACCTCAAAACTTATTGGTACCTTCACTCCCTCTTTGACTAAACCTATTGGCATATCCCATTGTTATTTTTTTCTACTTTTTTATTACTTACCTACCCTATTACTCCCATAGAAAAATTTGAACCACCGATTACTATTTTAAGTTTAGTCATTTACTGAACGTCCCGGATCGGCACATCAGCAAAATGGTATGATTTAAATATATTCAACCTTTTCTTTTTCCTCTCTAGTCTCTTCTTTTCTTTTACGCATGTATTTTTCTTCATTCAGATGAAGCGCCAATTTCCAGAACAGTTTTATTACCAAATATGATGAATATTAACTTTTAGCATATCAATGGTAATACTATATAACATTGGAAGCAGAAACAGCTGTTAGATGGGATGCAGTCCATTTGTATTGAATAATAATTGTTATATGTCAGTTGTTGTTGATCAATATTTCTCCATTTTCTCTCCCTCTCCCTCTCTCCCTCTCCCTCTCTTTCTCTCCCTCTCTTTCTCTCTCTCTTTCTCCCTCTCTCTCTCTCTATATATATATATATATATACAGGTATATATTATACGTATACACATATAACATAGTATATATAATATATGTGTATATATAAAACAAATAATAAATGAGTATATGCATATATACGTACAAGTATGTGCACGCACACGCAAGTATATATATATGTATATATGTCTGTGCATCTATGTATAAATTAATATATGAGTTATTCGAATAGTAGAATCATTACGTCTGTTTTATTTTCTGTTACTGATATTTTTTTGTTCTCTTAAGCCGTCTCTTTCTGCTTGTGTCTCTCTGTTTATTACTCTTACTGCTGTGTTTCCGTTCAAATGACATGGCAGTGTTTTTGTGTTTATTTGTCACGGCATGAATGCCCTTTGGTATAACATACAGTCGATTGCTGTAAAGTGTATAATTGATTATTGTCGCTGCTGTTATTTAACCCACTGCCATGTCTGGCCGTGAAAATGTATTAGGAAAATGAGAATCTCATTTTAGATCTATGCACGACTAACATTTCCTAAAGAGCTCTTCCCATATCTTATTACGGTGCCATGGTGTTTAATGGAAATTAGATCTAGAAACAGTGTCTAGCGATTTTATTTTCATGTCTTTGTAGCATGTGATCATATTTCAAATCAAAGTATTGAGGAGTATTTACTTTATAATACAGAATTCCCCGTCATTGGAAAGACAGCTCATCGGTGTTGGAGAAATTATGATGTTATCGTTTTCAACAATTCTGAATGTAATACTTCTGGGAGAAAATACATGTAACGCAGAAAATAAGAAAATTATATAGGCAAAAAATGTATGCCTAAAGGATGTAATGTCTAAAGATTCGGCCAGGATCCATCGTCATAAATAAGAGTCTGTTAACATTTTATTTCACTAAGAAAAAGGGTTTTATGCAGAATATTTGTCTTGTATCCCCGGCGTAAATTTTATTCCACTACTTGAATTATTTTTAATATGTCAGACGTCGTCACTACTCCGCTGGCAAAAAAATTATTTGTTAATCATGCTTGTACCTTCATAGGTGGCGTGTATACAATTTTCTGGATGGCACTACGGAATTATCTATGCTTGGTGCGTATAATACACAAAATTGTACACATTTTATGAACCACAATTTTGTTTGAAAATGTTTTCTTCCCTCACCTGTAATTTTGGAAATAATATTAAACTCACTTGCACCTTGAAATGAAAATTGCTGTAATCATGAAGGTAACTAATATGACCCGCATAGACACACCCGTGAGACTCACACCAGATTCTTAAACTCACTTCCTTAAACCAAATGAGAAATTATGATATATTATTAAACTATCCCCTCCATAAATATGAAATTAAAAAAAACCCATCTTTAATACTAGGATGACAATCTGTTACTTGCCCTCGTTTTCGGAAATTCTTGATACATATTTTCTTTTTACTACATCAGGGCCGTTGCAGATAGTGGTTTTCAGCAGATAAATTTCGAAACCACATACATACAGCCCTAATCAATAAATATACCGACAGAACATTTCTTGTCACGATTATTATTTCTTTGAATGTTTAGTCCAATATAGTAAGAAATGTTGGTGGTTTTCAATATGCATTCTGAAGTTAATCATAGATGCAAGAAATAATAGAATAAGAGGTTTGTTAAAATCAACTACATGTTTAGTTGTAATATAAGTAGTAAAATAAGTATGACAATCTGAATTGGTCTTATGGAAAAAGAAACAATTGTTCTTCAGATAAGGACAATTATAACCCGGATGAAGTACATAGCAAAAAATCGATAGTGTATGAGCCTGAGGTTACCTCAATCAGGCCAAATTTTTAACGAAACATTACATATGTTTAGTTGAGGAAAAATTCAGACAAAAGTTTTATAAGCGCACTGCATCATTGAGAAGTCGTCGACAAAACAAACTGCATTGCCACATCTGCAAACTAAGAGAACTGGAGGATAACTATTCGTTCATATGTATTGTCCTAGAAAGATCGAAGCAATACGCCAAAAGATCGAGAAAATGCAAGCTTACGAAACAAAGAAAACATTGAGAGATGTTTTGACGAGACACAGTATTTATCAGCTCCTTCCCAGACACACTTTAAAACATACTCCCCTTTCAACGTCTTCGATTGTACATTTTGCAGAAGGTATCCCATTGGGGACATGCATACATGGACATGTATGTATGTATATTTATATATGCACAAATATGCCTCTGTGCATAAATGTATATATGTATAAGTATGCTCACAGATATATGTGTAATTGTATAGATATGCATGTAATAAGTAAGCAACGTTTTGAACCATGAAGAATCTGTACCGGATTTTTGCTGAGTTTTGAACTTTTGTAAACATTTTGTTTTTGCAATTGTCTGACAATGCAGACATAGACTTCCCCAAATGCATCAATAAATTAACATTGATACTTTTTCACCCTTGTTACAATCATCTGAAATGGAGCTGTCAAAGCGCGATATTCGAGCAATTTTGCTATTCAACATTTAAAAGGACGTGAAGCAACTGAAACCGCTCCCAATATCAGCGAAACGTTTGGTGAGGAAATGACCAGTGAGTGGTCAACTCCTAAAAGGTCTAAACGAATTTTCAGTAGAGACCTGAGCCTTGAAGATCGTGCGGAAGATCGTAGTGAACGCCAATCTCTCATCGATGACATTCAATTAAAGACCATCATTGAGAAAGATCCGCGTAAAAACACTCGAGAACTGGCAAAAGAACAGTCAGAAAACTGCATGCAACCATTTGCATGCAATCGGAAAATCATAATAGCTCGTCAAATGGGTACAACAGGATGTAAATGAAAACCAGAAAGTGCGCTAATATGAAATTTCGTCGTCGCTTCTCCGTAATCAGACCCTTACTCGAACGTATTGTGACTTGCCATGAGATGTGGTTTCTGTAAAATCATAAAATCGTACTCCTCCTTCCGTCTCCCGCACCCCCTCCAACCTCACTGTCCGCACCCCTCGCAACACCACAATTTACTTCCTCCGCCAAATCCACACGTACATGCTCTCTTATACACAAGCACACGCACCTTCGTTTTGAGATCACCACTACTTTATTATCTCCCCTTCTTCCTAGTTCTCCTGTGTGAACCTTCTGTCCGACATTCGCCATGATAGATCTCTAGCCACTACACATTCTTTGTTTTCTCTCCTTGTTTCTTTCTGTGTTCATTTCTGTAGAAGAGCAAATATTCGAAACGTGAAAGACTTTTTCACTTTCCGAACGTTAAATTAATACATCTGTTTGTTGTCTACACCACCTATCTTCGTATTTCTTTTGTGTGTGAATTCTCACTATACACACTCACACACACACACACACACATACGTATATTGTACAGTTGAGTAGAGATTTGCTTTTCATTTTATTTCATAAATATTGTTTTTTCAGGCATGAAATTAGCCGTATTATCCATAGATCTTAATCTAACATTTAACGCTATTGCTCCTCATGATTTTACCCCCATCTTTTTACAAATCATTCTCGCACATCGCGTATCAAGGTAATATTTCTCAGCCTCATTATTTGCTGATGCAGGCAAATAATTGCATCTGCACGAAACATGTTAGCACATGTCAAGTACAATAAGCACCAGCACACACCCACATACATCCACACACACGCATTTGCGTTTGCGTGATTGTTTGCAAGTATGTGTGTGTGTTTGTGTGCGTGCGTGTGTGTGTATGTATGTGTGTGTGTGTGTGTATATGTGTTGAAACGATAATAGCGTTGTCAAAAGCATGGATGTTGCTGTTTTACCAATGAATTCACTTGAGATTCTGAAAATCTGCATCACTTAATTATATTGTTCTTGACCTCACAGTGACTGGGTTGTTGGAGACCAGTATCCCATGTTTTTCGAAAATTTAAATAATACCAATAATAATAATAATAATAATAATGATAATAATAATAATGATAATAGTAATAATAATAATAATAATAATAATAATAATAATAATAAAAACAAATGAAATCCAAACTAAAACTAGAACAAAACAAATGAAATCCAAACTAGAACAGCAACGGACCATGATAAAACGATGGCAAGAAAATCCCCTACATGGTAAATACTGGGCTAAACTAAATGCAAGAGAAATAGACAGAGAAAAATCCCAGCAATGGTTGAGAAGCTCAGGACTCAAAGCAGAGACTGAAGGATTTTTAATTGCTGCACAAGACCAAAGCCTCCCCACCAGAAATTACCAAAAACACATAATGAAAAGAAACATAACAAGTAACTGTAGAATATGTGGAGATGGACAAGAAACAATAAATCATATTATCTCTGGCTGCCCAGTCCTGGCTAAGAAGGAATATATTCACAGACACGACAGAACTGGGACCTATATACACTGGAAGCTATGCCAACACTATGGAATAACAACAGAAAATAGATGGTATAAACACACGCCAGAAAAGGTCACAGAAAACGAGAAAGCAACCATACTCTGGGATATGCCAATACACACAGATAGAGAAATTAAAGCAAATAGACCAGATATAGTTGTCAAAGATCACGAAGAAAAAAAATGTTTTCTAATTGATGTATCAATACCAGCAGATGACAACGTTTCTCTAAAAGAAATGGAAAAACCACATCACATACCCAAGGCGCACAGAGCTGCGCTCGGTAGTGACGTGAAAGCACGTTATAAAAATAAAACTACTGAATAATAATAATAATAATAATAATAATAATAATAATAATAATAATAATAATAATAATAATAATAATAATAATCGTAGTTTTGTGTAAGCTTAAAACTTATGGCGATCAACGTGAAATGACTAACGAAAATAGTATAACCATTCGCACCGAATATATATATATATCAACACACATATAACGACATGTAGTGTCATATATGTAGATGCGTTTCTACGTATTTATAGAGCCTGCTAGATACATGTCGGGGAACTGATTAATTATATTTTATATCTATTTACAGCATATATACCTTTTAAATTACTCACTTTCATTATTCATATCAGTTTCGTATGTTGCACGACATCACGTCAGTTGTGCTATTGTTATGTCGTTCATGTTCAAAAGATTTGGCATACGCACTCACCCATGATCAGCATAAATACATTTAGATATCCAGGCTGCTATATACACATGTCTGTGCGTGAGAACAGTAGGTACGCTGCATATCGATTTTCTTTCCTTTTTATATATAGGCACTTCAACATGTCAGTGCAGCCAAATTACATGTCATGTATTGAATTATAAATGTGTGCATTTACACAATATTTGTTCAAAAATTGTGTGCAAATTGAATTCTCGAACAGAAAACAAAAACACAATATGGTTTACTCTTATGCAAGGAAATCACGTAATATATGTTTATGAATTTAATATCCGAATGTACTTCTATAGAGTATTGTTGCAATGAAACTGAACAACTGTACCGGAGATAGAAATTATTTAATCCAGTTGCTAAATTTAACCAATATGTTAGCCTTGAACTCTTTGGTATTGATAAGTATTTTAGTACTTATACTTACACAGCGATAAAGTATGAATGGGCAGAATCGTTTGAGTATCAGTGTTAAAAAATGACTTAGAACATTTTCACACACGTCTTTAACTTCTGGTTTCAAATCTATCTCGAATTACAGTTTAATTTCATTCTTCTGGGATGGATACAATACACACGGGACAAGTATTTGAAATCGAGGTAATTGACTCTTTACTCTTTTATTCTTTTACTTATTTCAGTCATTTGACTGCGGCCATGCTGGAGCACCAAGACTTATTGTTAGACACCAAGACTTATTCTTTGTAAGCCTAGTACTTATTCTATCGGTTCTTTTGCCGAACCGCTAAGCTACGGGGACCTAAACACACCAGCATCGGTTGTCAAACGATGTTGGGGGGACAAACACAGACACACAAACACACACACATATATATACATATATATACGACGGGCTTCTTTTCAGTTTCCGTCTACCAAATCCACTCACAAGACTTTGGTCGGCTCGAAGCTATAGTAGAAGACACTTGCCCATGGTGCCACGCAATGGGACTGGACCCAGAACTATGTGGTTGGTAAGCAAGCTACTTACCACACAGCCACTCCTGCGATTCTATACGTTCCAAAAATGTTAGTCCTTGTATCTATATTGGAATAAATGAATTCATATTCAAGTACAAGCGTGGCTGCTTATTAATAAGCTTGCTTTGCAACTACGTGGCTCTGGGTTGAGTCCAACTGTGCGGCATCTTGGACAAGTGTCTTCTCTTATAGCCTCGGATTGATCAAAGCCTTGTGAGTGGATTTGGTGGACGAAAACTGAAAGAGGCCCGTCGTGTATATTAATGTACATAGATACATATATACATATATGTGTACGTGTGTTCTGGTATCTGTGTTTGTCTCCCGCTACCACTTGACAGCCGGTGTTCATGTGGTTATGACTCTAACCTAGCGGTTATGTAAAAGATCGATAAAATGAGTAACAGGCTTTTAAAATAAGTGCGAGTGTTGATTCATTTGACTATAACAATCTTCAACATGGGGCCCAGCATGGCCGCAGTCCAATGACTGAAGGAAATAAGATACGATGAAACTACAAAGAAGTTAGAAAAACGAAGATACATTTCACAAATATCCTATCGATATTAAAGATTCTGGAACATATATTCACACACACACACACACACACACACACACACACACACACACAATCTTATTAAAGTTGAAACAAATATCATAAACTGTAATTTAGTGTTCACGTGACCGTTCACCAGACAGTTGGGATAATTCAGATTAGTCTATATTGTAAATATAAACTCTCTTTGATAATAATAATAATAATAATAATAATAATAATAATAATAATAATAATAATAATAATAATAATAATAATAATAATAATAATAATAATAATAATAATTATTATTATTATTATTATTAGTTTTAATAATCTATTCATAAAGATGAAGTAGCAATATTTTTAGAGCTGGGGAAAGAAGTCCGCTGGCTACATCTTTTGTTTTTCTTTACTCTGCATAAATAGTTGGAAAATGTCAGTCTTACCATTCCTGCTTTTGGTGACCCCCAAAACGCACGATTTCAGTGTAGTGTATTGGATAAAATGTCTGAAAAGATGTCTTATCATTCATTTCCAACACTTTACCTTCCTCAGCGACAATGAGAGTAGTGTACAACGATCCAGAAGGCTCCCTTTACATTTATTTACATAAAAGATATGGCGAGGTGGTAGATTTCCATGAATGGTCAAATATATGACTTTCACAAAATCTTTTCCCACATCTGTGCCTGCAGTTATAATTGAATCAAATCCGAAACAGATCTTCTCTGCATACTTAACTGCTGCCTATCTTACAAATGTTCATTCATTTACACTGCACAAAATTATTCTAAAAATCATCTTAATTCCTTTCTGGTAACTTCACATTCCTCTCACATGTGTAGAGTTGCGTTTAAATGCAAACTATGATCAACAATGGCGCAGTATGGAAATGAAAATAAATTCATTTCATGGTACTTTTACGAACATTTAATTCACTCAGATCATCTTCTAGTTCGTGTACTCCGTTTTAAATACCTGAAATAGATAAACCTGCATTCCAAATTGTACTAAATTTCGCCTCGCATATAATTTTACATTAATTCGAATGTTTCATATTTTCAGGAAAGAAAACTTCTGCATTAAAGTAGTATCTTTATGTGTGTACACTAAATAGTTGTTGTATATGATATTCAAATGAAGACATCATATAGAAATAGCTTACTCTTCAGAAGCTTGAAACATTAGACAGCTAGTGCAAACTATATTCTTTGTGACCCATATAAGTATTTGTGCTGTATATGTTTAAGCTGTATTTCAACGATATCAACAGTTTTTATTTTTATATATAATTATATGTGGCTCTTCTCCTGCGTGGTCATACTGTGTCGCATCAAAATGAAACCTAACAAAATATCAAGCTGGAAACAAACACAATTTTACCTGAAAATCGAGTTGGGGAATCTGGAATACCTATCAAATTGCAGCATTTCCCTTGCTGATAAAGATTAAAGACATCTTCCAATTTGCGATCAATAAGGATATGGATTGTAAATACACTATATATTATCAGTTTCTCTATGGATGTATGGCCTTATGCAAGTATATGAAGCCATATATATGATGATGTTTTTTGAATAACTTTCCTATAATATCAGATGTATTATAGTTTCATTCCAGGATTTTAACAACATTGCATTTGCGGTTTTTCTGCTACCCTCTCAATGTAATTATGCCTCAGTAGGTTCGCGCATTATCCCAATGCAACAAAAGGTTTTAAACATATTAAACTCATCCACTTCAGGTACAGGTTATTTGATAACATATATTGAGGACATTTTGTACTTATTAATTAATTGCCATTTTAGGGATACCATGTTTCGTAGAAATTACATAATTATTCCCCATTAAAAGATTGGTTTATACAGCGTCTTTTCTTTTCTGTTTGTCCATTGAATATCTAACAGAGAAGACAGTTTAAGTAAGTTCATGATTTTATAATACTACATAGTGTAACTTTAGGCTGATCTAATACAACTAACGTGACAGTTTTTCGGTAATAAAGTGTAACTGAATACTTTTAGAAGTATCTGTATTAGAAAGATAGCTGAACGATGACCTTGAAACTATTAAGAAATATTTCATTCAGAAAATATACGATGCATTAAGAAGAATAGCAAATGAAATTAATTGTAAAGTGATCGGTCGAATGTCAGGTAAATAAACATTGTGAGAGCTAAAGTCAATTACTTACTTGAAATTGGAAGTAGATAAATAATCAAAGACTATAGGACAGCGTAAATGGTTTTATTTCAGTAAAGGATGCCAAAAAGAAGCATAAAAGAAAATGGTCTTCCAAACTGTAATATTGATATTTTTGAACAAATAGAATGTATGATATATATATATATATATATATTACGAAACGATTAAACAGACATATACTCACAAATATATCATTTCTATTAAAAAATAGCATTATTTTTATAATGAAAGGGTAGTGAGTGTAGTGGTTTGATATGTGAGTGAAAATATTTGTTAGTAATTGAATTTTCTGCATTATTTTAAATTGGATTGCGGCTAGAACTGACTACCGATCAATAACATATAAAGGATGTCGATATAACTCACTATTCTTTGAACTTTTTTATGGGTGGAATCTTGCTGGAATACGATAGTATTACATGTAAAATTTCATATACTGGCAGAGTCAATATGTACACAGGGAGCCGACATTATTTATGTTTTTATCATGAATACGTAATTTTGTATGACCGTGATAACCCTGTTTAGAATATTACTCAAAAATGTGGAAGAGGGTAACTATCACATATACAACCGTAGCTGCATTGAAAGGCAGTCTTCAAGCTGAGACGAAAATATAAACACCCAAAGAAACGACATACACGTAACAGTCAATTTTCAATTTACTTTAAACTATTGCACCTCTCGTTTCGTAGATATTTATTATTCCACTGAAAGTATTTCCATGTTTCTAAAGGTCATTTTCAAATAAAAATATGGACTGGAAAATTGACAAGATTATTCCAGGTAAACCAACTGATAAACACAAGTTTTATGTGGAATAAACTATACAAAGTTCTAGATATTTTACTAGTAAGTTTAAGGTCTCATGCATTGGTGGGTACGTCTATGATTTTCAGGAGCAAAAAATTCTTCCGCGTACCGCAGATTAGCCATACACGACTTCTAAATTATCTGCTGAGATTCAATTTGCAATACATTCCAATGAACATTATTATATGTAAATACGTTTGAGAGAATGTTTTCACCATCACAAATTTTACGTGGCATCTTTCTTTATTTTCCGCCAGTATTATTTTGTATTTCATTTCTTAATTTGTCCGGAATCATTTAATGAGCTAACCTAATTACATTCAACTCTATAAGTAAGTATTTGTTCTTATTCTATATCAGGCAGATTTTCTTGTGAGAAGTTGATTGCTTCCTTTTGTCCTGGCGGTACGTGGAAAACTTTTTTGCTCCTGAAAACCATAGGCGTATCCGCCAATGCGGAATCCATAAACGTGCTAGTAAAAATATCTAGAACTCTCTTTATTTTATTCTCCATACAACCAGTATTTATCGGTTTGTTTACCTGGAATAACCTTGTCAATTTTCCAGTCCATATTTTTATTTTCTTATGAAGAATTTTCCAATAATACTTGAAAGGAGATTAGTACAAAGTTCTTTTTCAGAAACGTCTTCGGGTTCAAATTTTATGTTAATAATATTTACTAGCAAATTATATTTCCCCTACAAACTTAATCGACGTCGCGTCTAAATAGTTTTGCCTGATGAAGGAAATTACATATTTTAGCATTAATATATAGCATGGATTCTGAAGGATGTTCAGTTTGTAATCTTTAGTTACATAGATTATATCAGCCAGGGGCCCTTGCTGGCCTGCGGCATTCTACTTATAGTTTCGAGTTGGTGAAAAGGCATACTTTTGGATACAATGCCAACTAAAATTACCTTTCGTCTTACAAACAAAATGACAGAATGCATTAAGGAAATAACTATCCAAGATCTTTTTAGTGTTTCAAAGGAAAGCAAAATTGAGAAAGCAAAACAAGTCGCCAACAACCCAATTGTGCTAAGAAAGAGATTCGAAGCGTAAGCAACATTTATAAAGCTTCTGACGTTAGCAGAACTTGCGGCAGAAGCAGTTCCAGCCCTCACACGTACCCAGCAGATGTACAGAATTTATAAATATGTGGTTAATTAACTATTCTATACAATAGATATTTCCTTGTTAAATCAGGGCGTTATATAAAATCAAAGAGACTATTCAAGGAACAGAGTGTTCTTGTTTATACTGACACACGCAGAGAGCACGCAAGATTTAGTGCTTATAATCTGAAGTGTAAGTGCTTATAATATTGAAATAATCACGAATTTTAGTTTGATAAAATCACCTTCACCAATCGATGTCACGATTTCTTCAACTTGAGTTGAAATATATCTTCACAGCCATAATTTCAGTGATTTCACTCACCTCCCTACATCTATCTATCTATCTATCTATCTATCTATCTATCTATCTATCTATCTATCTATCTATCTATCTATCTAACTAACTATCTATCTTTATTGTTATATTTCGGGACGGTCATTTTTCTTGGCAAATAAAAACACACACTGTATATTGGTTCTTCACTTGTTTATTAATGCTGTTCTTATTACATATATGTATATATATATATATATATATATATATATATATATATATATATATATATATATATATATATATATATATATATATATATATATATATATATATATATATGTGTGTGTGTGTGTGTGTGTGTGTGTGTGTGTGTGTGTGTGTGTGTGATATTTCTATTTATCTAACTATCTATCTCTCCCTCCTCCTCTCTCTCTCTTGATATATATATATATATATATATATATGCAAGTGTTAAGGAATGGAATAGATAAGTTCCGGGTTACATATGTTTCATAGCGAGCGGAACCTAAAAGTGATAAATATTCAAGCGGGGTGTATACCGCAGGCTACTCTTCAAGCCAAGGATATCTTGATTAAATAAAAGTTCACATTGTCGCGAAGAGGTACATATCAACACGTAGAAGATTCAATCGGAATATGTCTCATATATATATATATATATATATATATATATATATATATATATATATATATATATATATATATATATGTTACACGTGTATAAGGGATGACCACTAGGTGGACATCCAATAAATTAGAAAGTGGTCATCAACGACCCAACCACAAACAAAACAAATGGTCTCCAGAAAAATTTCGCAAAACACCACTGTAAAATATACAGAATAAAGAATTATCTATGTACAGAATAAAGAATTATCTACGTACTGCAGTTTCGAACATTAACGTTTCACTTAAGTAACAACATCCGTGTTCTCATCAGCAAAGACGTTCTAGAATCAATATAATTTGCAGAACTATATACGAATTGTCTTCATGAAACAAGGCTTGCATATAGTTCTACCGATTACATTGGGGCTATTTTTTCAAAATGCCACAGCTCCGGCGCGAAAAATTCCGGAAACAATTCTGCAGAGAATAATTCACTGTAGTATATGTTGCCGGCTGGAAAACATAACTATATAAATTATTATTTATATAGATACGGTGATAAATTGAATATTACTTCAATTTAAAACCAAGTGGCCTAGCATATGAAAAAATCTGAAAAGGCGAACTTAACACTGAACGATTTATTTCGTAGCAATATTTTAGTGTTGAATTGGGCGACTCGCTAGAACGATTAGCAAAATTGCAAGTTGTGTTCAGTTTGATTCGTAATGCGCTTACTAATATCAAACCGCTCACTTTCATATAGTCTAAGATATATACTCTAGTTTGATTAACGTTTACCTTCGTCAAATTCTGAAGAATATTTGCCAGTTACGTATTGTCTGTAAATATCCTTGGCTCCTTTATATTTGCTTTTGCCTTATCTATTTCTTCTAATTGCTATGCTACAGTTTTCTTTTATATATTATTGTTTCATTATATTTAAAACAACAATCTTCATTTTATTCATGATTGATTATTATTCTAATCGGTTTTGCGTTGATTACTTTTAAAGTATTGTGCTGTTCGCATCCATATTACGTTATAGTAATCATCATTTTGTTTCAAACTCCGTCCTACTTTTATACTGGGTAGATGTATTCAATTTATATTAAGTCCTTTCCAAATACCCCTATTTTTCCTGACGTAACTCTTCATTTCACTTAAATTCGACTTAATTATTTTGAAAACACAGTAATGCTTCATTTAGCACCGTATTTATGCATATTACCTTAATTCTAGCACGTTGAGCATTATTTAGTTCTTTTGTTGCTCTTTTCTAATTTTGTCCTTCATTGTGTTCTGGTTATTTTTGAATTTCAATTACCTCTTAGCTATTTGTAAGAGCCTCCCTGGGTTAATATCCGAGAGCAGTGTCTGATCTCATTTATAGTTATTTTTAGGGCCAATTACCCTAAACTCATTCTTGGGTTCATATCTTGGGTAGCTGGATTCATGGAGAACGTTAGTAGGTGTCTCAGCTTGAGTTTGTCCTTGATAAAGAATTTTCTGTCATTAATTTAGGGATGTTAGAGTTGTAGCTGTTGTCGTCATTAGTACGCCGTGGAGAATGCCTAGCGGCATTTAGTCCGTCTTTAGATTCTGAGTTCAAATTCCACCGAGATCGACTTTCCCTTTCATCCTTTCGGGGTCGATAATTAAAGTAGGAGTGTAACACTGGGGTCGATGTAATCGATTAATCGCCTCCCCACGAATTTTAAGGCCTTGTGCTTTTAGTAGAAAGGATTGTTATTATTATTATTATTATTATTATTATTATTATTATTATTATTATTATTATTATTATCATTATTATCATCATTTTATTGTTGTTGTTGTTGTTGTTGTTGCTGTTGTTGCCATAGCTGGAGGAGTTTTTAGTGCGTTGTAATTTTGCGACTAATTAACTTGTTTAAAATGTTCTATACTGTATTTTGTTGTTTAAATCGTTTTGCAAGCTATCTGCCCCTCGGGTGCTGACGTTTGTTTACCAAAGCCCCATTTTGGGGGTGATACAAACCTTTTTGTTCTAAAATGTTTTCCAAAATGTTCTTCGAAGAAAGTAAACATTGAAGATGGCGACGAAAAGCGGGAATGAGGAAGGAAGGTGGTTCGGCAATTTGCACGAGGTCTTCCCCGTTCTTCCCACCATGATTGACAGTAGACAGCAGGAAGGAAGGAAGGAAGGAAGGAAGGAAGGAAGAAGAAGATGAAGAAGAAGAAGAAGAAGAAGGAAAAGAAGAAGAAGAACACACACACACACACACTCTCTCTGTCTGTCTGTCTGTCTGTCTCTCTTAAGTTTTGAGAGATACACAAATTTAATATCATAGGTATTAATGCACGGTCTAGAAAAACTGAGCATAGTGATTATTAGCGGGTGGAATTTACCATGGTGTAATATCACGTGGTGGAATTTACCTATGGTAAAATTCACCTGGTGGAATTGTCCGTGGTAGAATTTACCGCGGTGGAAGTTACTTAGTACCATTTACGTAGCCGGATAAAAGGTGGAATAAATGTTCCCTACTCACTGAAATTAGTGTCTAGAAGTTGATCTCTAGCAGTCATTAACGATCTCAGTTTCTATTGTAAAATCTAAACTCCGGATCTAATCTTACGATGACTCATAACTTTTCAAATTGTTGATGTATTTGTGCAGCTGTCCATCTAATTTCATTTCTTCTAGCACTTCCTTTCTTTCACAAATTATCCTGCTTTGGTATGATTTCTTCGCTTTACGTTCAACACTTCATGTTCAATAAAACCTAGTTCTGTTAAATTACATTAAATTGTTTCTTCCCACTTTGCAAGTTAGTGGTTTATTGATTTTTCTCTTCTATTCACACAAACAGAAATGATAATAAATCCTTTACCACCAATCTTGCGTTTCATGTATAAATGAGAGAAATTTGCCTTTGGACGAATTCTTCCATGCATACTTAAGGATTTTTCTTGTTGTTTTCTTGTCTGTGTAATGTATTCTTTTCACCTTTCGTGCAATGTGCTGCTCCCGAACTATAACGTGCGGCGGCAACCATCCATGTGTTGATCGGATAAATGCATTGATTTATGTTTACACTTCAATAATTTCATCCCTTCAGATATATTATTTTCACTTTGTACTTCATTTCCGCATGCATAATATCATCAAGTATGCTTAGATAATGTTATCTATTGTCATCAGCATCTAAAATCTGTTCTGTCATACATTTACTCAAAAGTGCTCACTACTTTCATTGCATGGTCAAAGAAGCGCATTTTAGTGTACTAAATATCTTTAACTGTATTAACAAGTAAATTGATCTCTTTTTCCAGGATTTGAAAATCTCTTTCAGTGATCCATGAAAATTAGAATGTTTAGATGTATATCATGTTTAGATCTTGTAATAATAATAATGATGATGATAATAATAATAATAATAATAATAATAATAATAATAATAATAATAATAATAATAATAATAATAATAATAATAAGTTTAACGAAAACGACACCGGGGAAGTTTAACGAAAACGACACCGGGGAAGTTTAACATGTGAGAACGATAAATCACTGCTCCGAAACTTATCCAAAAACATCGGAAATAAAAACATCACATTGAGCCAAAAAATAGCTGACAAAGGGTTGGACCATATCCGAGTAAGTAATACTCATTGAAATGTATTTCTATTTTTCCAAATATAATGATGTATTTTAACTTGATACCTCCACTACCCGCACAGTGATCGTAAACACACGTGTTACATCAAAATCAAACCATCTTCGAACCCAAAAACACCATGTACAAAAAAATTACAAACAGATTAAATAACACCGGTATTATTACACCCAAGAATAACAACCGAGAAGTGCGTACTGTAAGCTTGTTACGAAAAAAATACGAAGATCTGAAAGTGCAAAATTATCTGACAACAGAAATAAACGAACCGGTACCCTACGAAAACAATGACCGTCAAAATAAAGGACCGGACGTTGTTCCTCATGTCCCGCAAACAAAACCAAAACGGCATAAATGGACACATGAGGAATACATTTCGATACTATACGCCTATTTCACAGCATTGCTCTACCCAAAAAACGAAAACGCAACAACACATACATATAAAATATGGAAGAAAAATAATGTAAATATAGACCTCGATAAAACAATGAACCCTAACAAACTAGCTAACATAAGAAGATATATTCTAAAAGCAAAAAAAAAAAAAAAAAATATCAGAAATAGAAATAGAACAATTGAAAGGAAAAATACATCAGGAAAATCTAGATAGTAGTCACACAGCAATGCCAAATAATAATATAAACACTGAGATAGCAAAATACGAGGACAAACGTAACATTTCCGACAAAAACGAAGTAAACAAAAAACAACAAACCCAGACCGTAGATATGTATAATAGTGTACAAAAAGCACCAATCCAGAACACCACAGACAAACATATGAATGAAAAGGAAGGCAAAACAAATCTAAAGCCTGGGAATAACGAAGGGAAACCTAATAATTACCTAATAATGAGAATAACCAAAGAACTGAAAACCACAGATCTTAGAATGGACCACAGATTATATCTCCCAAAAATCAAAATAGACAATAAAACAACATCAATAATAAATAGCATAAACCTGGCCGTCACGGAACTAACAACCACAGAAACAACAGGCAATATCACTGAGCTAAATGACATAATATATGCGGCAGCCACTGCAGCCACAAAAGAAGCAGGATACTCACTCAAACCCATCCGAACAGGAGTTCTACCACCCAAACAGACCTTGTGGATAAATAACATCCAGAACAAAATTAAAAAAAAGAGAAAAGATTTATCGATTCTCAACGAAATTAGTAAACAATCAACACAACTAAATAACAAGAAGAAAACAAAAATACTGTACAAATACAGCATTACAGAAAAAGACTTACCTGAGGCAAAAGAAAAACTATAGCAAGACATCCTTGCCAAAGCACAAATGATCCGCCGGCATGAGAAACGCCAACGTTTCTTTGAACAAAACAAACAGTTCAAATCCCACCCCAAAAAACTGTACCAAAAACTGGGTAAAAATAAAATAGACATTACTGCAGCACCAACAGCAGAAGAACTAGAGAAATTCTGGAAACAAATATGGTCGGTGAAGCAACAACCCTAAAAAAGGACCATTAAAACAACGAACTTAGCACCTGAGCAACTCTGGGCCCCTATAACAACTGAAGAGGTAACCCAGACACTGCACAGACTAAGCAACTGGAAGGCACCTAGAGACGACAGGATCCCCAATTTCTGGTTAAAAAACCTGCCAGGAATGCATAAAAAGCTGGCAGAAAACTTTAACAACATACTAGCAGAGCCAAAGGCAATGCCTGAATGGCTCACAAAAGGGAAAACCATCTTAATCCCCAAATCCACGGAAACGGAGAGACCACAAGACTACCGACCTATAACCTGTCTCCCTACGATCTACAAAGCCTTTACTGCAATAATTTCGCAGAGATTGAGTAAACACCTGGAAAATAACAACCTGTTTCCAGAAGAGCAGAAGGGATGCTGCAAGGGCTCATACGGCTGTAAAGATCAATTATTGATCAATAAAGCCATAACTGAAGACAGCCGCAGAAAGAAGAAAGGCCTCAGTATGGCCTGGGTGGACTACCAAAAGGCCTTCGACAGTGTTCCCCACACGTGGATTCTGGAAACGCTAGCCATAAACAAGGTGGCACCAATTATTATGAAATACATAGGGCACTCAATGAACAAATGGCAAACAGTGCTACAGCTCGAAACAAAAGTGGGACTTGTGAAAACGAAAGCCATCCCCATTAGAAGAGGAATATTCCAGGGAGACACGGTCTCTCCACTCCTGTGCTGCCTGGCACTCACACCTTTAAAAGAATTGCTAAATAGAACTGGATGCGGTTACAAATGCTACGGAAAAACAGTCAGCCACTTTCTATATATGGATGACCTAAAATTATATGCTAAAAGCGACAAAGAGCTAGAAACACTACTACAGACAGTACACGGCTTTACCAAGGAAATAGATATGAAATTCGGATTAGAAAAATGTGCCAAACCAACCCTGAAAAGAAGAAAATTAGTTAAAAGCAGCAATATAACACTAGATAAAGCCAATGAAATAAGAGAACTAGACGAAAGCCAACCATATAAGTATTTAGGAGTCAATGAACTAGATAGGATACAACATACACAAATGAAAGAAAAAATAAAGAAAGAGTACTATAGACGAGTTAGATCAATACTAAAAACAGAGCTCAATGCTAAAAACAAGATAATGGGTATCAACACTTTAGCCGCCCCAGTTATAAGCTACAGCTACAACATCCTTAACTGGACACTAAACGAACTATGTAAAATAGACAGGAAAACAAGAAAAATAATGATAGGATATAGGATGCACCACCCAAACTCTGACATAGAAAGGCTATATATACAACGCACAGAAGGTGGCAGGGGTCTTATACAGCTAGAAAACTATTATAAAATAACCACCATAGGACTGCAAAAATACCTACTCCAGAAGCAAGGGAAACTAATACAAATAGCCACAAAACACGAGCAAAACAAAAAACTGTTTTCAGTATTTAAGGAAGCTGACAAATACAAACAAGAAATCAATCTACCTAACAAAGAAGAAGAAGAAGAAGAAGAAGAAGAAGAAGAAGAAGAAGAAGAAGAAGAAGAAGAAGAAGAAGAAGAAACAACAAAAGCTATAAAACAAATGAAATCCAGACTAAAACTAGAACAGCAACGAACCATGATAAAACGATGGCAAGAAAAGCCCCTACGTGGTAAATACTGGGCTAAACTAAATGCGAAAGAAATAGACAGAGAAAAATCCCAGCAATGGCTGAGAAGCTCAGGACTCAAAGCAGAGACTGAAGGATTTTTAATTGCTGCACAAGACCAAAGCCTCCCCACCAGAAATTACCAAAAACACATAATGAAAAGAAATATAACAAGTAACTGTAGAATATGTGGAGATGGACAAGAAACAATAAATCATATTATCTCTGGCTTCCCAGTCCTGGCTAAGAAGGAATATATTCACAGACACGACAGAGCTGGGACCAATATACACTGGAAGCTATGCCAACACTATGGAATAATAACAGAAAATAGATGGTATAAACACACGCCAGAAAAGGTCACAGAAAACGAGAAAGCAACCATTCTCTGGGATATGCCAATACACACAGATAGAGAAATTAAGGCAAATAGACCAGATATAGTTGTCAAAGATCATGAAGAAAAAAATGCTTTCTAATTGATGTATCAATACCAGCAGATGACAAGGTTTCTCTAACAGAAATGGAAAAACTTTCAAAATACAAAGACCTGGAAATAGAGATAACTCGAATGTGTAATCTAAAAACAGAAACAATTCCTATCATAGTAGGTGCCTTAGGTATAATAAAAAAATATTCAGACAAATACATAACAAAAACACCAGGACTTACAAATATATACAACATACATAAAATTGCACTACTGGGTACTACACACATTCTACGCAAAACACTTTCAATACAGTAAACATGAGAGCACCACAGCAAACCACAGCACATACCCAAGGCGCACAGAGCTGCGCTCGGTAGTGAAGTGAAAGCACGTTATAAAAATAAACTACTGAACAATAATAATAATAATAATAAATGAAAAATAGAAAATAACTATGTAACAAAACAATAAAACAAAAGATAAAGAGGATACTTTGGAGGTGAAACAAAAAAAAATGAAACAGAGCATAGTAGCAATAACTAGCAGCATAAAACGGTATGAACAACGAGAACGCTTCTTCAAACAAAACAGGGAATTCAAAATAAATACAAAATATTGTATATAAACGGAATAAAAACTATATCAATAGATGCAATGCCAAGAAAATCAGCGATTCAGTCATACTGGGCAGCAATATGGACCATCCCCCACCAAAAAAAAAAAAACAAACCTGCAAAGATGCCCAGTGGATTAGTAGGGAAAAGGAAAGGAAGATCAGAATGGAACAACAGATATGTACTGCCATCACAGGCCGAGAGAACATGGATACACTGAGGAGTACCAGCAACTGGAAAACTCCAGAGATAGACAAGGTCCCCAACATCTGGTTGAAACAATTCAGCAGTACTCATAACCACTTAGCGGCAGCGTTCAGTTTATTGATAAGTGAGCGAGAATCAAAATGGATGCTGGAAGGAAAAAAACATCCTAATTCTCCAAAACAAAGACACCGTACACCCAGCACGCCTATCAACATCCTACAAACCCCTAACATCAGTCATGTATTACCGACTTGTAAACACCTGGAAAACAACACTGTCTTACAAGAAGAACAAAAGGGTGCCGGATAGGGATGTATGCCTGTAAAGAGAGCAACTAATGGTAAACCGAGTGGAGCATTGGGCATGATAAGAAAATCATATGAATAAAAAATATTGTAGCTACACCTGGATCCTTAACACTACACATTGTCCAAAGTATAACAATGCCAGGAACGGCACAATTTGTACCCATGACACTATCAAACCAATAATAGAACCTAAACAATAGAACCCACAAATACAAGATACCTTCTATAGAGTAATTACCCAGGGAAATAAACTCCAACCAGCAACCTAGGAAACCAAATTGTTTGGATGACATTTGACGATGTCACATCTCGTCAGCCCTATTTTAAGCATTCTCACAGGCTGTAGTAGAAAGGTAATTACCAACCGCAATCTAAATTCATTTACAGTCTCTATTATCTTCATGTTTGCATCTGTTAGTCCCATAAACTCGCGCCAAACTTATGAGCTGTCTCAAATCAAACGATTTCTATGTGTGTTCTAAATGTGTCTTCGTTGTTGAATGTGTAGTTCATGGTACCATATATTTTCTTCTGTTGTTTGGGAGATTTTTCTCGAAATTTCTTCAAGAACTTGTAATATATGTTGGGGCACTAATTCGGCGCAAGATTCATCTTTGAGAAGAAAAAAAAATTATTTTTTCTTGCTTTCACACAGATTATATCCTGCGGAAAAGAGATAGTTTTTACGAAATTCTTCCAAATCTTCTAGCTGATTGTTTTGCTGATAAATGTTTTAAGTATATATATGTATATATATATATATATATATATATATATATATATATATATATATATATATATATATAAAGATATGTTTGTATCAAGACAGACGCAGTGATATGTTTCACATAACTGTACAAATGATTAAAATTGTTTCGATGCAAAATACCATTGCATCATACTAATCAACAAAAAGTTTCGTATTATCTATCAGATGGTAATAGTAATGATAATAATAATAATAATAATAATAATAATAATAATAATAATAATAATAATAATAATAATAATAATAATAGACATTACTGCAGCACCAACAGCAGAAGAAGTGGAAGAATTTTGGAAGGAAATATGGTCGGTGAAGGAGCAACCTCAGCACCTGAGCAACTCTTGTCCCCTATAGCAACTGCAGAGGTCACCCAGGCACTGCAGAGATTAAGCAAATGGAAGGCACCTGGGCACGACATGATCCCCAACTTCTGGTTAAAATATCTGAAAGGGATGCACAAAAAGCTGGCTGAAAACTTTAACGACATTCAATGCTTGAATGAAACACGAAGGGGAAAACCATCCTAATTTCCAAATCCACGGAAACGTCGAAACCACAAACCTACCGACCTATAACCTGTCTCCCTAGAATCTACAAAGCCTTTACTGCAATAATATCGCAGAGATTGAGTAAGCACCTGGAAGATAACAACCTGTCTCTAGAAGAGCAGAAGGGATGCTGGAAGGGCTCATACGGCTGTAAAGATCAATTAATGATCAATAAAGCCATAACTGAAGACAGCCTCAGAAAGAAGAAAGGCCTCAGTATGGCCTGGATCGACTACCGAAAGGCTTTCGACAGTGTTCCCCACGCGTGGATCCTCGAAACACTTGCCATAAAGAAGGTGGCACCAATAATTATAAAATACATAAGACACTCTATGAATAAATGGCGGACATTGTTACAGCCCCGAACAAAAGAGGGATTCGTGAAAACCAAAGCCATCCCTATTAGAAGAGGAATATTCCAGGGAGATACGCTCTCTCCACCCCTGTTCTGCTTGGCACTGACACCTTTATCTGAATTGCTAAATAGAACTGGATGCGGATACAAATGTTACGGCAAAACAATCAGCCATTTTGTATTTATGGATGACCTAAAACTATACGCTACAAATGATAAACAACTGGAAACACTACTACAGACAGTACATGGATTTACCAAAGAAATAGATATGAAATTCGGATTAGTAAAATGTGCCAAACCAACCCTGAAAAGAAGAAAACTAGTTAAGAGTAGCAACATTACACTAGATAAAACTAATGAAATAAGAGAATTAGAGCAAAGCCAGACATACAAATATTTAGGAATCAATGAACTACATAGGATACAACATACACACATGAAAGAGAAAATAAAGAAAGAATAATATACACGAGTCAGATCAATACTAAAAACAGAGCTCAATACTAAAACACGATGATAGGTATTAACACTTTAGCTGTCCCAGTTATAAGTTACAGCTACAATATCCTTAACTGGACACTAAACGAACTAACGAAAATAGATAGGAAAACAAGAAAAATAATGACAGGATCTAGGATGCACCACCCAAAATCTGACATAGAAAGGCTATATATACAACGTACATATACAGCTGGAAAACTATTATAAAATAACCACCACAGGACTGCAAAATACTTACTTCAGAAGCAAGGAAAACTATTACAAATAACGACAAAACTCGAACAAAACAAAACACTGCTTTCAGTATTTAAGGAAGTTGATAAATACAAACAAGAAATCATACTACCTAACAAATACAAAGAAGAAGAAGAAGAAGAAGAAGAAGAAGAAGAAGAAGAAGAAGAAGAAGAAGAAGAAGAAACAACAAAAGCTATAAGACAAATGAAATCCAAACTAAAACTAGAACAGCAACGGACCATGATAAAACGATGGCAAATACCGGGCTAAACTAAATGCAAAAGAAATAGACAGAGAAAAATCCCAGCAATAGTTGAGAAGCTCAAGACTCAAAGCAGAGACTGAATGATTTTTAATTGCTGCACAAGACCAAAGCGTCACCACCAGAAATTATCAAAGAGATATAATGAAAAGAAACCTAACAAGTAACTGCAGAATATGTGGCGATGGACAAGAAACAATAAATAATATTTTCTCTGGCTGCCCAGTCCTGGCTAAGAAGGAATATATTCACAGACATGACAGAGCTGGGACCTACGTACACGGAAAGCTATGCCAACACTATGGAATAACAACAGAAAAAAATGATATAGGCACACCCCAAAAAATGTCACAGAAAAAGAGAAAGCAACCAAACTCTGGGATATGCTAATACGCACAAAAAGAGAAATTAAGGCTGATAGGCCAGATATAGTTGTTAGAGATCATGAAGGAAAAAAAATGCTTTCTAATTGATGCATCAATACCAGCAGATGACAACGTTTCTCTAAAAGAAATGGAGAAACTTTAAAAATGCAAAGACCTGGAAATAGAGATAACTCGAATGTGGAATCTAAAAACAGAAACAATTCCTATCATAATAGGCGCCTTAAGTATGATAAAAAAAATATTCAGACAAATACATAACAAAAACAGCAGGACTTACAAATATACCGTAAACCCTCAAGTATAATCCGCACTTTTTCCCCAAAATTTAAAGGTCAAAATTTCTAGTGCGTACTATATACGAAATTAAAAAATGAAAAATATTTTCTAAGCAAAATTTTCTAAGTGATAAATATGTAAATGCAGTTTACTTACTATTTATTTTTCAGTGACGTTATTACTGTTATTTCTTTATTTTCTGCAAACAAAGTGCACACAAAAGCTACACGTTTGTATTATGTTATATATACAATAATAATTAAGGACGTTACCGTATATACGTTTACCAACCAAGGACGTTATATAGACCTCCTTGTTAGAGACGTTATATAGACCTCAAGTTAGAGATGGGGTGTATATTATACACAAGGTTTAGGTTTTTCAGAGTTACAGCTCCCTAAAAATCCCCTGCGTATTACACACAAGGGCGGACTATACTCGAGGATTTACGGTATATAACATACTGAAAATTGCACTACTGGGCACTGCACACATCCTACGCAAAACACTTTCAATACAGTAAACATAAGAGCATCACAGCAAACCACAGCACATACCCAAGGCACATAGAGCTGCGCTCGGTAGTGGAGGGAAAGCATGCTATAAAAATAAAATTACTGAATAATAATAATAATAATAATAATAATAATAATAATAATAATAATAATAATGATGAATATCAATAAAATCCTCTCCATGGCAAATACCCATAAAGATCTAATAGTGCCGATATTGACAAAACTCTTAACCATCAATGGTTAGTGTCTTCTTGCTTAAAATCAGAAACAGAAGGGTATATCAAAACCAATACCTAACTGCAAGCAGCTACGAGAATAGATAGGAAAACAAGAAAAATAATGACAGGATCTAGGATGCACCACCCAAAATCTGACATAGAAAGGCTATATATGCAACGTACAGAAGGTGGTAGGGGTCTTATACAGACAAGCCGATCAATCAAGTGTCGAGTCCATGCCAGATTTCATAACGCTACAAGATGGCACAAAATTTTCCTGCTAAGGGCAGAATGCTGTGATCTCAACTGTGGAGGGAAATACATCACCTCAAAGCATTTAGCTGACAGTAAAAAAACCCAACCCTCCTGCCAACACCATCGCCGCCGCCGCAGCAGCAGCCAAACACCAACAACACCAAAAGTAGCAGCAATAGCAACAACAAGAGACAGGTAGCCACAACACCACCAACAAGAGAACCGAAACTAACAGCTGCGAAAAGCGCATCAGCAGCAATTATTGCAGCATCCACTGCAACAGAAGCACCACCTACAGCAACAACAACTGCTATATAACTTTTCAGACAAAGAAAGCTATTTCAACAAAGTACCAAAATCCTTCAGACCAATATCACCCATGAGGAGCTTAAATGGAATGCGGTCACAGAAGCCGAGAAAAGAAAGAACAAAAACATACAAAAAAACCCCCAAAAAAACTGGATGATACGAATAAATGAGTAAGATGTCTTTGAGCAACAATACTTATACAGGTGCAAGAGAGGAACATCTAGCGAAAAGAACTACAGGGTCAGCATCTCAAACAAACGCAGACCGTCGCAGCAAACCTGAGAATTGGAACTATTAAGGAAGTAAAGGAAGGACTCATAATGACTGTTTAAAGCCAGTCATTGCGGAAGAATATCGTTATGGTCGAAATAGACATACCAGGGAAGAGTACAAAGTGCAGAGTTTGTAATGAGAAAAAGGAATATGTTATGTCCAGTGGAATTCCCTGTAGTCGTTTGACACACAAGGAACATAAACCAGGTCATGACTGTGTGACCAATGCACTACACTGAGACATAATACGACAAAGAATATTTGAAGTAGGAAGAAAATGAAATGAACGGCAACCACGAGTGTAATAGAGCACGACCAGTACAGATGACAATATATCATGGTTTTGGACGCGTGAACAAAGAGCGCATTAGCTTAATTTGGCTACACCTGCTTACGTAAATGTAGTGGTCAAAGAACAGAAGAATATACAAAAAAAAACTAGGGGTTAGCTAGAGAAATACGACGACTGTGAAGGATTTCTACAAAAGTAATCCCAGTTGTTATTGGTACCATAGTTACCATCACCAACCAGACTTAACATTTCCCTTATTGAGATTCGTGTTATTAACAGTGTTACATTAATTCAGAAATCTACTCTAATGCAAACGGCAAAGAATGAAAGAATCCTCCATGATGTCAACGAAGATTGTTGTGAACCGGTATCAAGGACGTTGATTCTGAATGTACAACGTTCGTGCACATCATGATTAATAAAATCATTAAAGAAATGGAATCGAAATGCTTATTAATTTTGCAAGTTACATGTGTGCATATTTCATACAAGTACTAAAAGGGTATAGTTATATCTATTTATAAGTAACTGTGTTAAATAAGTGTATGTCATAGAGCCTTTGGTAAATGACATTTGTGTCGAAGAGAAATCAAAATATTTTGCACATGCTTTTCTGAATAACGTTTAAGAAAAAATTCTTGAAAGTATTTTTTCAGTACTGCGTTCCCACTAAATCAAATGACAAAGTAATTTTAGCATAAATTGATTTTCCCATTAACTTTTAAGCACGTGAATAATTTAAACTAATTTAAAATATTTTTTCAAATAAGTGATTTTAATAGCATACCAATGCACATGTTTGATTTTGTACTCAGAGGAAATGAATAAAACCTGGGTGTCCATAAAGGAAATAAATAAATCTAATTTAACTATATCACATATACACACATACGTGAATACATCCATACGTATATTCATATATATATATATATATATATATATATATATATATATATATATATATATACATACATACATATATATATATATATATATATATATATATATATATATATATATATGTGTGTGTGTGTGTGTGTGTGTGTGTATGTGCGTGTGTGTGTATGTATGTATGTATATATATATACATACATATATGTGTATATATATGTATTATATATATATAGGCGTAGGAGTGGCTGTGTGGTAAGTAGCTAGCTTACCAACCACATGGTCCCGGGTTCAGTCCCACTGCGCGGCATCTTGGGCAAGTGTTTTCTACTATAGCCTCGGGCCGACCAAAGCCTTGTGAGTGGATTTGGTAGACGGAAACTGAAAGAAGCCCGTCGTATATATGTATATATATATGTATGTGTGTGTGTATGTATGTATGTGTGTGTTTGTCCCCCCAACATCGCTTGACAACCGATGCTGGTGTATTTATGTCCCCGTAACTTAGCGGTTCGGCAAAAGAGGCCGATAGAATAAGTACTAGGCTTCTAAAGAATAAGTCCTGGGGTCGATTTGCTCGACTAAAAGGCGGTCCTCCAGCATGGCCACAGTCAAAAGACTGAAACAAGTAAAAGAGTAAAAGAGTAAAAGAGTATACATGTATATATATACACATATATATATATAAATAAATAAATATCTATATATATCTATATATATGTTTATATATATATATATATGGATTTAAAACAAGTTGTTTTTCTCTTTAGGAGTTCAGCGACTGTGCGTCGCTTAGAAAATATATAGTATTTGCAAATGGAGAGAACCCTTTTCACTAGCCGGTGATTATCTCAGATTATGTCGGGTAACTGCTCAGAAACCTAGGTATGTGAGTATAACGTAAGGCTAGAGATGGAAGCGATGGCCTCCCTTGCATATTCTATAGGGTCACATACTCTGTGTCTGCAGCCAACAAGAAAAGATGGTTTCCTGGGGCTAAAATACAGTAACATCGTCCTTGTATAGGACTGCCACATTTTGTTGCCGAATAAACTTTATATTCTATTCTCTTTGAAAAGAACTCTTTCATTTAAACATATCCATTATAGAGATAAACATAGTGTTTGAATTAGTACTACGAGAACAACTGTGTAGGTATCCTGAGGCTGTATTTCTTATTAAAAAAACAAGATAACATTAATCAATAAACACGTTGAATTAGCTCTTAGAGTATTTCTTTTGGTAAGGAATGCAAGCGTATGCATCATTATAGGCAACGAACACTGTATGTAACATAAATAATGCAAATAACTTATCTCTAAGAAAAAATGGGATAGTAATTTTGCCATTTTATTTTCGGATATGTTTTCAAATGATAAATATCGTTGTAATAATTGCATACGACACTACGGTGGTATATATATATATATATATATATATATATATATATATATATATATATATATATATATATATACTACTGCCTCTTAATCTAATATACATTTCTAAAGATGATCGAAAATAGAACCTTATAAAGCTATACTTCATATATTTTTCATTATCTATAATCTTTCTAGTAGTCCTCTACAATTTGATACGTAATATCCTATATGATTAGTCTCCCGAAATTTTCGCCAACATAAGTTCCGCTTTATTTTCATTTTTATGCTGGAGTTCATAAAGATAAAAAGAAAAATGAAACAAAAAATAAGATAAATAACGATTATATTATATAATGCTGGCGCTAATAAGAGAAAAGATGTATTTTCGTAATATTTGTATACTGTACTATATTTGCTTGTTTAGAAACACCGTAATATTACTCTAGAAATTTGCCAATTTATCTGTTGCCATATCACAGCTATCAACCTGACTTTTCAAGTTCAAATAAGTTACATTCAAGTTATGATTTCTAACAGGAGGCGACACGTGGGATGGAGACTCTCTGAAGAGGTCACAAGATGTTTGACGAAAGATTTAAGTCCTTTTGTAGCTACCCAGAAAATACCATTAGTATCTAAGGTAAAAATGTGTGTTATAATATTCTATGGAGATCTTAGAATATATTTCTGCTGAGATATTGCAGCTTTGTAAACGGCAACGTTTCAAGGACAAAATCATTTAACACATCGAGGAAATATTTACCGACTTTAATCTCCTTTGGTTTAAGTGGCAAACATTTCAAATCCTGAAATCCACTAAAAGAACTGGGCCCTAAATATCCGATCATATTTCCTGTCAAACTCACATACATAGTATATCAAACCTAGTAGCGGCGAGGAAACAACTTCTCTCTAAACAATTACAGATCCTCTAGAAATCTACTACTACTACTACTACTACTACTACTACTACTACTACTACTACTACTACTACTACTACTACTACTACTGCTGCTACTGCTGCTGCTGCTGCTGCCACGACCACGACCACCACGACCGCCATCACCACCACCATCACCACATATTAACTACATTGCCTTCAGCAAGAATAGCATAGACAGGAACGGTAGTCTTTTCTAGACCTGCTTAGAAGGATATGACTTCGCTAACCATAGTTACTAAATACCTGATGTACAAATGGGACAAAGATACTACCAAACCTCCACGTTGTGATAAAAATTACTGGGTCAGCTATATCTGTGTGGGAGACATCACGCGTACCATAATCTGCTGCTCCAAAATGTCTACGAGATAGGACCTACACCGGAGGCATGAGATAGTTGCGAAGATCTTTTACAATGCTATCCGCGAGATGGTCTGCCCTGGCGCATACATCAAAAGTATGTCAGAACCAGCAAGTACGCACATCTCTAAAAGCAAAGAATACTGGTGGGACAACCCAATAAAAACATCAATTGGCAAATATAACAAGTCTAATGTTGTTCGGTGGGACAGGGAAAGAAGTGTCATGCACTACTGTGCAGATCAGTTGCCCAGCGGATGCGAATGTACAATCAAAAGTACAGGAAAAGGCGCAATTTTATGGCGAATTAATGCAGAACTTACAGAGTTCTTTTACCCTGACTATGAATTGTCATTTGTACTGAACATCATAAGTTCATTCAGTTATGTACTCATAAGTTTGCACAAAAACCTACAAATACTTCGTTTCATTGAAAAAGAGCAAAAGTAACTGACGCGCTTTCTCTAAATCCCATCTATTAGTGGTACAGTGAATATTTCTAAGCACATTCGAGACATTCTCCATCTGAGATCCTAATGTGAATAGATGGCCATACTTGGCTGTATGTCTCCACATATTCACAAACACCGTGAAGTGTCTTAACTAAAAAAAAGTCTTGTTGCTCCGGTAGTAACCACCTTGAACTCGATCAAGAATAACTCGGAGAAAAACTCAAAGAAAAATTATCCATCCATGCATGCAACCATCCATACAAACATACATGAATTATGTATACAATTCTGTGCCTACATTCGTATCTGTGTCGTATATACTACTACATGATAATGCAACAGATTAAGTCCATGTATATCGGAAGATAACTTAATCATTATGTAGGTAGAGATGGATATAATATTCGCAAGAATGTAACATTTAGCTAGGTCGATAGAGTAAAGTATAAAAATCTTTGATGGAAATACTTACAGTGTGAATGGTCTCCAATTACGGAAACCACTATGTGTGTAAAACAATATACGCGTCATAATGACTTTAAATCTCGCATTTATTATGTCCTATTAATATTATTCATGTAGATCAAATTTATAATGTACAAAAAATACTATTTGAACACCGCATTTTTGATGAAATATATTCACAGTATATCAGTATGTGCGTTATATTCGGTGATGTATTGATAATTTAACTTGATGCTTCACTATATGAAATAAATTATTTTTTTACTCGAATTACTGCATCGGACATTGCCTAGAAGGAAATTAATTGGTAATAATACAAGCAAGTAAAAGCATATTTAAATTTGTTTTCAAATTAGGTGATACAAAAATGTTGAAAGAAATCAATTTTTATATGTAACATTTGTAAATATACATTTATAATGCTTTAGATTTTACTGGAACCAACCTTTAGAAAGACATCTGATGTAACATGTCAATGTAAATGATCAATGAATTAATCCATATTAAACAAATACACACAAACACAGAAAAGCATTTACACCAAATGCAGGCACACAGTTACACACATACACACACACACAAACAAACACACACAAACACGCGCACACACACAAACACACACACACGCTCGTAGATATACACACAGTGCTTAGCGTAAATGTAGCCGAAAATATCGTTATGAATACATTAAAAGTTACAAATCCTATTGCCTTCACTGATTAACGACCACATTAAATGGAGAGAAATGTCAGTGAATGTATTGTTTGATGAATTTAAATTTAAATTTAAATATATTATCTAATTTATGCAACCAAACCATCGAATCCATTTTAAATATACATACATATATACATTGATACATACACACACACACACACACACACACATATATATATATATATAATTAGTTGAAAAAAAACAGGAAAGAAAAAACAAAGAAACGCAGAGAACGTAGCACAAGCAATATATTAAATAAACGCTCGGAGAAGGAAAAGACTAGTTGTTTTATGTTTCGACCATAGCTCCTCTTCAGAAACAGGAACAAAAACAAAGTCCAAAGAGAAGAAGGCGGATAAAATCCCCAATAATCCACGTGCGATTACATTTCTAAAGTACATATGAGGTCTGATCAATAATTATCGGGACTGTCGACATAGCAACGAAGCTAAATCACGCGGAGTAAAACCGCTGGGCACACATTGACCTTAAACGCTACAATGTATGTACACTAAGTTCTAGCTAATTTTATCTCTTTACAGCAGTGCTTGGAACGAAAGTGTGTAGCGAGTGATCGCGGCATTGACTATGACATTGAACGGGGAATCTGCATCAAATTGTGCCAAACGCTTCGCGATAGCTGCTCAGAGGCCTACGCAAAGTTTTTTTTAAATGTTTTCATCGTTCTCGACACAATCAAGGAATCTTGTACAACTTCAGTGCAACTTCAGTGCAACTTCACCCGAGTGTTTGCGATGTTTTCTCAGTTTTGCAGGTTGCGAGTCTCTCAGAAAGTTCGTCAACATCGACATTTTTCGGCCATTTTGGAAACCTCTGAACCACTCGTACACTTGTGAGCGGCTTGTACACTCCTTTCCATTTACTTTCTGCAACTTTGCATAGGTATCTGAGCAGGTATTGCACTGACAACTTTTTCTGTCATGGTCAATGCGACGATCATACGCTACCAACCTTCCTTCCAAGAACTGCTATAAACAGCGGAAGGGAGCTAGAACGTTAAAACTTAATGCACATACACAGCAGAGTTCAAGATCAATTTTTGCCAAGAGACTTCAGTGGCAAGAGTCCGGACACATATTGATCAGACCGTGTATGTGCGTATATAAGTATTTTCACAAAAATGTTTTGCAACGTTAGTAACTTTTTTAATGAGCAAATTACATATGACAGTGGAACATTTCCTTCCATATATCTATATATCAGGAATAACATTTATCTCATCCTATAAGCAATTAATTTACAATATTTGATAAATATCAGGCTTGAGATAGCAAATACTTTTTATATGGCAACTTATCTTTCATCACCTATCTTTTGCGACACTGCTAATTTACGGGGAACACCGGCTGTGTAACGCCGGTGTGCAACGATGGTGGACATATGCTCAAGCAGAAAGTTACCCACGCATATATATATATATATATATATATATATATATATATATATATATATATATATATACTAGCAAATGCCCCTTCACCCGTCCATTAGACGGTTTATATAGGTGTTTTCATCATCCGATGGACAGGCCATAAGAATTACAAAAACTAGCTATCCTATTAATTTAAATAATCGTATTAAACCCTCTACCTACAGAGAGAGGGGAAGAGAGAGACAGAGAATAGAAACAAGACACACAGCATAGCGACAGTTTTAGCTGACTGTCTTCCTGTAATCCCTTGTTGCCAGCAAAATGGTATGTGTCGGCTGTCTGAGCAATTCGTTGCTTTTAATGAAGAGCACGGCAGAAGAAATAGGACAAAAAGATTGTAAAAATAGCGATTCCCATTTTGAAACTGACAATTTTGAAGATCCTTTGAGATTACGGAACGCTCTTCCCCTCATGTATCCATGTTTAAAACTTCAGCGCAGTCGGATGAAAAATACCCGAGTTATAAGCGCACAGACAGACAGAGCGGGTTTTATATTGTATATATATATATATATATATATACATGTGTATGTATGCTTGTATACGACGGTCGTCTTTCAGTTTCTATCTCCCAAATCCACTCATAAGACTTTAGTCGACCCGAAGATATAGTAGAAGACATTTGCCCAAGTTGTCACGCAGTGGGTGCTGAACCTGAAACCATGTACTTGGGAACCAAGCATTCACATCTTCTATTGTATCACTATTATTTCAATGTCACACAGGTTCATTCTCTTATATTGTAAGTATAAAAGCATGCCACTGACCTCGTAACTTGGTACTCACGAATCTGTCTTCCTGTATTCTTATTCACTGTTTACCGATTCGTAATTCGATATATATGGCGACGTCAGCGTATTGCTGAGTCCTAAGCATGCGTGGCATTTTCTACTAAAACTGGCTAAATTATTTAAAAATCATAATTGCCATTGAACTAACATTCATCACATTAATATTTCACGTTAAACTACGGACCTTCCAATTGAATATGTCCACTAGTCACTATAACATATGCTAGCAATAAATTTCCATGATATTGAATTTTCAATGCAAATGCCTTCCAGCATATTTAGGAGTTGATATTTCAAACAAAAGCGGTAAAAACCAGGAACTACTTAACTCCAGCCTGAGCATAATCAGCCATGAATAAATATTTCCTAATGATTGAGATTCTAAAACGTTGAAGATATTCAATGATAAATATAGATTTGCTCATGTAATTAATTGTATTATTGGCTTAATTATATATTTCAATTATAAAATGAGATCCTTATTTCGATGTGGCATATTTATGTTATATAGCATTCTAGGATATCTATATTGAGATTATAATATCGATTTCTTACATTGGCTCAAAATACGAAGGATGTATGCTCATCGTAGTGATCAACCGCAGTGAATTACTGGTACTTATTATATCGGAAAACGTGAGTTGCATTGCAAAAAGTACTTGATGGCCTTTACTACTCGTTTACAGTTTTGACTACCACGCGGCCGTTTAAATTTCAATAGAATTGATTTCCAATATTTACACAAGGCTATACAATGATATAGAATTTAGTTGGAATCTATTATAGAACACTGTCGTCGATACTTATTTTATCCAGGCGACGACATTGTACGTTTAATGTGATACATAGCATTATCGGAACACACTGGTAGTAAATAGTTCTATACTTTATTCGTTCATATTTGCATTGAATTTCATGTTACTATTTTTGCACCAAGTATAGTTAGTTGATAGAATCTACAATATAAAGATTTAAAATTTTTGAATTCTAAAACATTTAATGCTGGCCCTACGTAGTCAAAAAGATTATGAATGTCATTGGCGTTTCAAAGAAATACGTATGTATGGTTTATTTATATTATTAAATAATAAGCCATATAAAAACGATTATTATTAACAACGTAATGTTCACACAAACATTCACATGTACGAGCACGCATACACTTGGGAATGTGCAGACACTAAATCACAAACAAAAACAAAATCGAAATCTTCTTCCTGAGCTGATGTCTGAAGGACAGATTTTATATATTTAATGGAATTTTATTTGTAACCTTTTTGTATATTTTCCAATATACAATAACACAAATTAGGATTTTCAATACCAATAGTTGCAGGAAAATTACTGTTAAATGTCATAAATCTAAATAAAATCGATTTATTCAGAAAATCTACGCTATTGAAGAAGTTCTACAATAAATGCAACCGAGCGTGTATTTAGCTATTGGAGTCATTATTTAGGCGTAAGAGAAAAATACGATTACAACCTCACAGAAATAGCGTTATTATATTTCAAAATATCACTTTATAGAGCTACGAATTTAAATTGTTTACTACTCACTTAAGGTATAAAGCACTTATTCAAAAATAAATTCATGGGTAATATATTTCCTAATTTTGTTGAGTTATTCACTTCATGTTGCTTTATTTTCTGTTTATCTTTTAACTCTGCTGTTGTACACACTATTTGACTATTTCAAAGTTGTTTCTATTAGCATCGATTTGTTTAATTGTTGCAGTAACCCAATTTTGTTTCCCATTGCTCATAGCATTTCTTACATTTAAGTTTGGTTATACGCAAAATTTACAAATAATTATAACAAATGGGAATGCCATACAAATAGAGAGTATCCAATACATTTCCATACCTTCATATATATCGTATCTACATTGACTCATTAACTCGAAATAGATTTATAATGTGTGATTATTTACCTTCAAATATATAAAAGGTTTCTAGTAGTCTTTCAAAAATATGCTTTTACTTTCAGTGCCTGAAGATTGTTACGGCAAATATCAATTAAAAAAATGCGCCTTTTAAAGCTTAGCCAGTCTAATGGGCCCGGTTTCCCGGTTTCAATGGCGTATGTGTTCCCCAGCTAGACAGGACGCCAGTCCATTGCAGTGTTTCTCATTTTTGCCAGCTGAGTGGACTGGAGAAACGTGAAATGAAGTGTTTTGCTCAAGAACAGAACGCGTCGCCCGGTCTAGGAATCGGAACCACAATCTTGCGATCATGAAGCTGATAACCAAAACACTAAGCCACGCGCCTCCACAGATATCAATTTTATTAATGACTATTTCAATGAATTAATTTCTGATATATTTTTCCTTTATACTAACTCAGTAAAAGTCGAGCGGCGAAATCCATTCCAGTTGTACACACTATTTGACTATTTCAAAGTTGTTTCTATTAGCATCGATTTGTTTAATTGTTGCAGTAACCCAATTTTGTTTCCCATTGCTCATAGCATTTCTTACATTTAAGTTTGGTTATACGCAAAATTTACAAATAATTATAACAAATGGGAATGCCATACAAATAGAGAGTATCCAATACATTTCCATACCTTCATATATATCGTATCTACATTGACTCATTAACTCGAAATAGATTTATAATGTGTGATTATTTACCTTCAAATATATAAAAGGTTTCTAGTAGTCTTTCAAAAATATGCTTTTATTTCAGTGCCTGAAGATTGTTACGGCAAATATCAATTAAAAAAATGCGCCTTTTAAAGCTTAGCCAGTCTAATGGGCCCGGTTCGTCTGCGGTGAAATCCATTCCAGTTGTGATCCTGCAGTATATTTTTTTCATATACAATACATCGACTCCAATGTAAAAAAAATCACCGTTCATTTTTCAGTTTGGCTTATGATTGCTAGCTGGTACTAGCTCTCTTGCAGAGTCAACGTTCCGTTTTGGTGGTAGAAAGGAATTACTAATCAGTGACAGTGGTGGATTTTAAAGAGCGGGCCTGACTGTTCTTGTACTGGTGTAATACAGTAGAGACACCAGGGTCTCGGTGGAAATAAACTACTGTAATTTGGTAGACTAACAGTGCGTGAGAGTCATTGCACCCTTCTAATATTCTAGCAGTAGAAGTAGGTGGGGAATACTGGATTCATACAATGAGATAGAAAAAGTAGACATAACAAGCTGCAGAAATGTCAGTAAGGGCAACGTGTGAGGAACAATACATCACTACAAAGCGACAAAAACAGTACTCGATGAACTTGTAATGTTTGTTCATTGTCCACTAATGCATCGCAGCATTACGGTAAGACAGGCAACTATTATAAATAGAAGGTAACTGAAATATGTACGGGTGCTTATATAATCGATTAACATGCCTCAAAATGATTTTACAAGAGAGTTGCAAACACATTAAAGAAACTATAATTAAAATAACCAGAGTTTTCTAGTTAGCTCAGGGTCACAACCTTCCTAAATCGGTAAATTAAGTGGAAACTGACACACACACAGAAACACATACACATATGTAAGTGTATGTGTATACGGCTGTCTGTCTGTCTGTCTGTCTCTCTGTATATATATATATATATATATATATATATATATATATATATATATATATATATATATATATATATATGTATATATATATATATATATATATATATATATATATGTTTTTGTGTGTGGGTGGGGGGCGTGAGTGTGTGTGTGTATAAGTTTGCATTTATATATGCGCATGTGTGTGTGAGCGTGTGCATTTGTACGCATACTTGTATGTATACATGTATACAAATATGCACACACATACCATATCTTTCTTTCTCTTTTTCCCTCTCTATGTACATATATATATATATATAGCAGAAACAACTGCAGGAGCTAATGAAGTTCATTACATAACATTTGTTTTTTTTCCGGTGTTTTCTCTTTGATTTATACATAGACAATAAGGTACATAAATAAAAGTAAATATTTACTGCAGTTCGTGAGTGTTATAGTGGTAGAGACCATATTCTTACGAATCTAGCTAACGATATAAGTTTGGCCATCTGTAGAATATTATTGGCTGCTTGTGCCAGGCTAATTTGTGAAGTTTGACAATTAAAATTTTTCTACAAAATAGGGTTCGTCTTTACATACTTACTCTATAAATTACTGGTAAATATAGTGTTTGAACACCATACAACTATGCTTCTTATGAACACTATCCTCAGATTGTTTCTATCACAGATGGAATTATTTAATTCTCCCCATTAATTGTGTTTTGGGTTGGTGAATAAAAAAGCCAAAACAACTTATTTCATTTTATTTATTTCGGGAACTCATTCATTTTTATACAGAATCTTGTGAAAATCTGTCGGTTCTTTGTATTTCTCTGTATAAACTTTGTTTTGTTAAGATCTATTTTGGAGTACATAACCAGTAATAATATGTTGCATCAGCAAATACAACTCATACATATATTGAACTTGCGATTGTTGAAAAGAAATGGCTTCCATAATGGGCGTTAATCTATTCTTGCGATCGTCAAGTATATTTTTAATAAAATTCTGCAAGCATAATCATTTCTTTCCATAATTATTTAGCATCTACTAAATATAATATAGCATTTCTTTCTATTCATATTAAGACAGTGATTGGTGTAAAAATTGTCAGTTCTTCGCTGCTACCAAGCGGTGAATATATTTAATTTTTGTTTGAGGCATATATATTCCCACCGAAAATTTCTTAGAACATTGTCAAAAATGTTTTTCCCTCTTAGAAATAATATACGATCTGTTTGATTAATTATAACATGAACTAATTTCCCTATCTCTAGCCGGGAACATACTGATAACTTAATAGTTAATTTTGTGTACATACAATGTAAACTATAAAATACTAATTAGTTACATTATAAGCATAAAGTGAAGTGTTATTGAGTACGTGATATTAATATATTCATATATCCTACTAATGCTAAGCAGATTTTGGCTTCTAAACTAGATTGGAGGAATTAGGTTAAGTGAAAAGGAATTCATACAATTGCCATGAAATGCTAAATTTAAGTATTAGAACAAAATGGAAGATAACTCCCATACAAAATTAAATTAACAATAATGAGTTGTGAAGTTTATGGCAAAAAAACACCTGTCGTCGCCAAAGACGATGCTTCGCAACTCCTCATCGCATATCGCTGCTAATCACAGACATTTTCTTTCTGATTTCCAGGAAAGTATTTTATATTCTTTATGTGCTTTTGCAGCAACAAGCCAGTGATAAATATTTGATAATTCTTTCGTGCAAAAAAAAAACAAACATAAAAACAAAAAACTTAAAACAAGTAGATCATTGTTGTACCAACTCCATATTTGCGAATGCATTCCAATCTGACTAAAACAGAAAACACTCATAATTAGAAAAAAAATTTGAATTTGAGAACAACCTCTAACGTTCTATATTCAAATTTTACAGGGATAAGCGAGAAACGTGTACTCGTTATACTAATACTGAGATAGCCCAGAATTGTAGTCTATCACTGCAAATCTTTTTCTGTAAATACACAGTGATACATAGCTTATTGTATATTCATACAATTATTTGTATATCCGGATGATTATCTTTAAAGAAGAATATATATATATATATATATATATATATATATATATATATAAATAAAATTAAAAACACAAAAAGTTTATGAAATATTTATATATTTATGTATATATATATATATATATAATAAAAAGCAGAAAAAGTTTGTGAAATATAGTTACCTAGCGTTTCCTGGGCGAAATAATCATTTATTTCACCATTTATAGAGCTGGGGAAAAAATTGATTGCCAGTTGACTTTTGAGCAGATAACTTATAAACAAGAGGCGCTGGTAAAGAAGGTATATAGAGATGCGCAAAAAAAGAAAGAACGGAGATAACTAAACCTAAAATAATTCAATATCAGGGAGACATAAACACGATATTAATGGTTTACCGAGTGTCCAGTTGCCTACTTTCAAATTGCGAGAAGATGTATTTCTTCGTGTCTTCATTTTCAGCGTTTTTTTATGATAACACTATCATTACTTTCTTAGCTAATCAAGTGATCTTTTAGCTGTTGAAGACTTATCACATAATTATGTATGTATATATATATATATATATATATATATATATATATATATATATATATATATGACTTTAATTTGGCTGAAAACAAATTTGAAACACTTTCGTTGGACTAAAATGTAAAGCATAGATGTGTAGCAAACTCATAAGAGGCGGAGAGAGAACGTAAGTTATCTTTGACGACGAGTTACATAATCATTAACATCATCATTAAAAGAATTGTTTTCTTTTTTTTTAAATTGCTATATTAATTTATTATATACATTTTTGACATTTATAGAACATTTAGAAATAAAGTCATTTCGTCGTAGAGAATTACGACTTAAATTTATTACCAACTAATGTTTCATTCTAGCTATAAGAGTTCACAATAATTCAATATTGTCGGATTTGAGTATTGAACATGGCATAAAATATTAGCCGATACTCAAGAGGTGAGTGTCGTGGATTTTAGTAGCAACCCAACGGTCACTGGAGACTTTGCCGAAAATCAGGATTTATATAACTGTTCATACACGAATCCACGTGAAAGACTTCTTCAACGAAGTTCAGAATTCGTATATGGACATTAATTTCAACCCATGAGAAATCAATAATTTCTCACGTTCGGGCAAACGAACTTACATTATCTCTCCGCCTCTTATGAGTTTGCTACAGATGATTCAAAATGTCTAGTTCCGAGATTCTAAATAATTTTTAAAAATCTCAGAACGCATACATTAAGAAAATACCGATGGAGGATATTCGAAGAAATTAACACTGTAAATACATGTACGGATATACACACCAAAGCAATACAAATACATATAAAAGTATATCTATAACTAGTTATATATTCACGGTAATGTATGTGCCTTGTGTTTGTGCGCCTACTTGTGTAATGTGTTGAAAAACAAAAATATCGTTTAGTTAGCCTATCCGATATTTCGATATGAAAACCAATTTATTAGTTCGTATGTCGGGTAATGCTCATAAAATGTGTAATATCAAGAAAAGAATGAAATGAGGTTCGTAAATTTGTAAACTGTAATGTAATTTCTTATATGAGCAATAGTATTTTGTTCATTATTTCATTCGCTAGGAAAAATTAAGAATAATTTGATGATTCTATATAAAAACTGTTTACCAAAGAACATTTTATCAAAGAAAATAGATATAACAACGTAATTGACAGCAGTTTCAGTTTTCTTCGTGACGCTTTTTCTGTTTCTAAAAATATGTCCCAAATTATTTATTCCCGTAACCAGAGGAAATTATCAAATTTTCATAACAAAGATTGCCCGATGAAATGCAACAATAATAATATTCTAAGAAATAAGGAACATATAAATAAATCTTCTAATATACAAAGGAAAACAACCCACGTTGTATCCTGTTTTAAGCTGTGGAATAAGAATACCACTGTAAACAACAATTATACTGACTGTGATGATATAAATCAGAATAGAAATATAAATACAAGTGAAAATAGATATTTTGATTGTAAAGTTAGAAGTAAGTCGTCTTATACTAGTCTTAGAAAATTTATTTGGGCTCTGAAGGACAAGAATAAAATGTTTACTTTGGAGTTGGAAATAATAAAGAGGGCTGATGACTATAAAATTGGAAATGTCTATTGTTTACCTGTGTGGAAGAATTATTCCAAATCTTAAATATTAAAAATAGACTCCTTGAAACCCAAAAAGAAGGTGGGATATCCTGCGTTCACACCTGTAAATATGTTTTCAAAAACTACCATTAAATATAATGTAATGGTTACTAGAACTATAAATTAGGTGGACATCTAAGGATTAATATACTAGCAATTGTAACTAAACAGTTCTTAGTTGATATTATATTAATATTACAATATAAAATAAATCGAATTTATGAATATAAGGTTTTATTTACAAATAACTGTATTGTATAAAGGTTACTAGTACTTAAATTTAAGTACGCATCTCAGGAATTTGTGATTATTATTATTATTTCGAAAAAAATAAGTAATATTCAGTTAAAGATACTACGTATTAATTTAATAACTATTTACTTTTCAGTTTTTATCATTTTCATTTGATAACGATAATGCTTCCTCAATTAAGAACGTTGTATCTATTCTCATTATTATTAAAAAAAATATATATTGTGCACAAATATAATAGCCAGATATGGTAATTAGTAAAAATTTTGATTCGTCATTGTCTCGTAGATTTCAACATATTGGCACAGGCACGCACAAATACCTTAAGAATATGTTACATATACGTAGCTATGGTTTTAATTAAGAAAATAATAATTATAATTTATCACTTAAATATAATTACTAGAGATAGCACTTGAGTGACTTATAATACATTTCTTAAGTTATTAAATATTTTACTGGACAATTTAGCTTAAAGGATAAAGCACATGAGGCGTAATCACAGAGATGTGCGTTCGAGTCTCATGGCTATCCGGTCACAACTTTTCTGCAATATATGAGTAGCTTATCCTGTTCATACTATTGTATTAGCATTATCATGCGTTTCAGCTTAAACTATTTCTGTATCTTTTTATATATATAAGTATTCTATAAATCCGTTTACTGGAAATGTTTTGAACATATACATATATACGTAATTGTCGAACGATGAAAAAGAGTACTCATCACCAGATTGGTGGATATAACTTCTTTATATTTGAATTAAGGCTACCATTCGTCCCATGTTCATAGAAGTACGAAAATATCCTAGTGTCTTAATTTTTAAAGTCGATCGCATGTATGTATGTATGTATATATATATATATATATATATATATATATATATATATATATATATATATATATATATATATATATATATTTGTGTGTGTGTGTGTGTGTGTGTGTGTGTGTGTGTGTGTGGTATTTCTTCCAAAAGTGACAACGGGACGTGGTCATGTAACTGATTTTGTAGTGCTGTATACTCAGTTGAAATTCGAACCTATAGTGACTCCCTTGTGACATTCAATGATGTCACAGCCAGTATCCTTTGTGGTGACCGTAGTATACATATCCCTAAATATTGGTATCAAATTCTGGTACAAACCCAGCATTTATGCGGAAGAAAGTGAGTTGCATTTGTTGACCCCTGTGCTCAACTAGTAATTATTTTATCGACTCCGAAAAGATGAAAGGCAAATTCGATCTCAGCTGAATTTGACCTTAGAACGTAAAGACACACAGGGGTGCTAATGATTGTGCCAGCTACCGATTCTACATCGCCTCAAGCATTATCATATCACATAATAGCCAGGTTTTTTGATAGACCAACTAAACTTGTGATCTCTGGTCTTGTTCAGTTTGCATGAATGCACATACCTTGCAGAGTGCCCTCCAGAGAAGGCAAATACAAACAGATAAATATTGACATGCCATAGAATTAATTTTAGAAATTAGAATCAGACAGCATTAAAATCTAAACTTTGGGAAGTTTGTCTGGTATTTAGTAGCATGACATAAACGTAATTGAAGTAATTAAAGCTAAATGGTGATTAGGAAATTATTTTTGAATTGCATTTATTGATTGCATCAAATCAAAATATTAAAAGAAATTAAAAATACTTTTGTATTTAAGACTTTACTCTTAATAAATCAACATCATTTATCAATCTAGATAATAAGTGATTAAGAGCGTTGCTATTCAAATGAAAATTCAGTATCAAACGTGCAAAAATACAGAAAACAAATTATTACATCAGATTAATTTACTACAATATAAATGAATTCATGAGTGGGTATTGTTATTATTATTATGATTGTCATCATTAATATTATTATTATTATTGTTGTTGTTGTTGTTGTTGTTGTTGTTTTGATTCAAGTTTGCAGGACTGTTGTGGGTAGCGGGTTATCACCTCTAACTTTAGATATCCGTAGCCGTTCAATATCATGCGCTTGGTCTCACTAGGTTGCTTTACACCTCTCGTCTCTCTTGCAAGTATTGACTCGTGTGCTACTACTAAACAAACTGGAGGCATTGAAAGACATCTCGCATGACCTAAGATATGGGAGATGCGGGTTGGCATATTCTGGCGACGTCATCTTAGTGGTGTCGGATCATAGACACAAAGCAATGATCGGCACCGCTCTCAGACTGTTTCAGGAGCGATGATTAACTAGGAAAAATCAGTGGACTTGTGGCTCGCACCTGGAGAAGCAAGTCCATGGCGTTCAACTTTTTCTTCGGCGGCACCGGACGGACGGACCGGTTAAATTACTCGGGGTCTGGTTGGGTCCAAACCTCCAGATGGACAAAAACTAGGATGAGGTAACGAGCAGGGTGACTACTCTCACCCAGAAATGGACCGAGAGAAAGCTGTCCTTGGAAGGTCTGGCAGAGGTGGCCAACACGTATAACGCGTACGTCATCTATTACCGCTGATCCTCGTACCTCGTCCTGAGCACCGTCTGATTACGCTGGAACATATAATCTTCCGCTCTTGCAGAAGGGACGCGTTCCTATGGTGAAGCGTTCCCTCTGCTGTCAACACCCGCTGCGTGGTGGCCTGGGTATGCCATGGTTGATGATTCGTAGACATGTGCTGATTTGACGGTAAACATGTGTAATCGCTGTTCGCCTGACATGTATTTCCGAAGTTACTTTCTTTAACACTGCTGTAGTATTCGGTAAAACAGAGACCGAAGTGAGCATTTGGGAAGTGGAATGTCATGAAACGCTGACAGTCCTCAACCAATCGGACACTGCGATACTTTAGCTTTATATAGAGGATTAGTGGAAAGAAAACGCGATGACATTTTTTGGGAAACCTTGGGTGTCGAAGTTCAGCTAACCACTCTTTTCCGAAGAACTTTCGGCCCGGGACCGATAGACAGTTTCCAAATTTCTCTAGCTTGGCAGCGCTACCGCGGATCTTTGTTCGAGATAAATTTACAAGCACGGAAGTGCTGTCTACCGTGCATGTCCGAGATGTGTGCAGGACGACCAGACGGTCCTGCATGCACGCGTCCAGTTGCCGAGCATTGCTGACCTGTAGTTTGTATCGAACACCTGCTGTTTCATGTAGGACGGATCCTGCTATCAACTGAATCCATCACGAATTTCACCCCACCGCCTTCGTTTAATCGAGGAGGAAAGGTTGTGTTTATATACCTGGTGGCCATGGTGGAAGAGAATGTATGGTGGACGAGATTGAAGGGGCTGAAAATATACACGTTTCTTTTTGGATTATCCCTAATGAAATTCTTAAAGTTTTACGTAAAATGGGAAAATAAGTGTAGAGAGGGAAATGTTGTCTTGTAGCCAGTTGGCTGAAAGGTAGATGAAAATGGTTAGATGGTGCGAGTGAACGGGCCTGCCCTGAACATAAGCCTCTACTTAGAAAAAAAGGAAAGGAATAAAAGGCACCCGATACGGGGCTTTTCCATGAGCAGCCTTCGAAAGTCTCCCTATTCAGAAATACACGTTATTGGATTTAAAAACATTGTTAGCCTTGTTTACACGCAAAATCCTTACGCACTCACCCCCACCCCACCCCCACACACATACACACGCATTCTTCATTTAGGAAATCATCATCATCATCATCATCATCATCATTATCATCAATATTATTATTATTATTATTGTTATTATTATTATTATTATTGTTGTTGCTGTTCTTGTTTTATTTCTCTGAATTTTCGGTCTTGTTTGTTCTGGTAGATTCTGTGAAAGTGGACAGTCTTTTTTCGCACATTATAAGCTTTCATACTTGGCTGTTAATATCGTATGTGACATTCAACATCCAAGTACCAATCTCAAAATCCTAGCTGTCCATAGCAGACCAGATTTTCGAGCTTGTCCTGTTCTCATGTCAATTCCGATTTCATTGACATATTTCTCTGACTTTGTTGCTAGATTTCCGGATGCCCCTACAACTACTGGAATGTCAGAAACTCTCTTCATGGTTCACATTCTTGCAATTTCGTCTTCTATCAGTCTGTACTTTTCAGTCTTTTCTATAATATAATACCCCAACGAGAAAAACGCTGAATATCATGCAGTATTATAGAACGGTGGCAGAAAATAAACAAAGCTGGAAGATGAAGGGCATGCATAGGTCGGAGTACAAAGTATTTGAATGCCTTCTACACACAGCCATTGTTATGAGCGAAAAGAGAGCCAGCATATCTGCTAGTGGTATGTCTAAAACAACGAAGCCTGCAGTATGTCTACAACACCGAAGCCTATAACAGTAAAAGCTAATAGAACCGCAAAAACAACAACAAAAACAAAATGAACAGCCAATACCACAATAAAAATGGAGCATCTTCTTCTTCTTCTTCTTCTTCTTCTTCTTCTTCTTCTTCTTCTTCTTCTTCTTCTTCTTCTTCTTCTTCTTCTTCTTCTTCTTTTCACTCTTGTCGTCGTCATCATCATCATCATCAACATCACCATCGTCGTCATCATCATCACCATCATCACCATCATCATCGTCGTCATCGTCGTCGACGTTGTCGTCGTCGTCGTTATCATCATCATCATCATCATCATCATCATCATCATCATCATCATCATCATCATTATTGTTGTTTGAAAAGCAAGGATACTTGCTCGTGGCTCATGAATTTTCTTTAAAATTTGTTTTATTATTTGGTATCCAGATTTCTGTTGGACTGTTTACTGAAAATACCTAATCGTTTTGCTTGTAGCGAGAACCATTAAGGGAGAAATTTCAGATTCAAAATTTAAATTTTGATATTTCAAAGCAAGGATATTGAAATGGCGAACAGGACAAGTAAACTAAGAGAACAACCCTTCCTCAGGTTTTTTCTATCGTTGTTTGCGTATTTAAATCGTTTGTTTTCGTATTTCATGTTGTTTACACATTTGATGACGTCATGTACACTTGTATGCATATATTTGTTTGTTGTACCTTGTTTATCATTTTGTCCATGTTCTTTTGCCACGCCATGTACCCAGTTATGTATCTATATGTACATGTAGATGAAGGTATGTACATACATGTACATATATATGCATATACTCATATATTGTTTATATATATATATATATATATATATATATATATATATTGTTTATATATATATATATATATATATATATATATATATATATATATGCATATATTCTTGTTCTTGTTTCAGTCATTTTGACTGCCGTCATGCTGGAACACCGCATTTAGTCGAGCAAATCGACTCCAGGATGTGTTCTTTGTTCTTTGTTCGCCTAATACTTATTCTAACGGTGTCTTTTGCCGAACCACTAGGTTGCGGGGATATAAACACACCACCATCGGTTGTCAAGCGATGTTGTGGGGATACACACACATATACATGTATACAACAGGCTTCATTCAGTTTCCGTCTACCAAATCCACTCACAAGGGTTTGGTCGGCCCGTGGCTATAGTAGAAGGCGAAAAAAAAGGTGAAAAAAGTATAGAACAAAACCATGGTAAATTAATCAAATTCTACCACCTCCTAGATTTCGATTATCTCCCCTATACCAGAAGAAATCCCTAATTACCTCCCCCTATCTAGAACTCTTCTTTCTCAGACTGGAGCGAACACGACACAATGAAGTAGAGAAATTTGAAAAGACAACACGAAACCGGTTATTTCTCAAAATACAATGTTTATATACCAAAAAGATTTTCTAACATTTTTCTAACATTTTTCTAACATTTTTCTGACATAATTTAAATATATACTTTAACCATGTAACACAAGCCTTCTGTAGTTTTTTCACTCTTATTATCTTTTATACATCCAACCACGTGCTTTCAGATACCAACTGTCTCACACACACACACACACACGCACGCACACACACACACACACACACATATATATATATATATATATATTTATTTATATATATATGTGTGAGTGTATTCATGAGTGTGCATCCATTACCCAGATTATAGATGCTGTTCGTAAGGGGAACGGGGCTATATAACGAGTAAATATTTCCGGAAAACACTTATAATCTACTGCAAACTAGCAATGGATAAAAGTATAATAAATGAAATAAGCCGATATAAGACAAATAAAAGGAATATTTGTGACTCCCTACTAATCTACATTACATTGCGTCATGATTTATATATATATATATATATATATATATATATATATATATATATATATATATATATATATATATATATTTATATATATATATATATATATATATATATATATATATATATATATATATATATATATATATTTATATACACGCACACACACACAAACATATATATATATATATATAATATTTAACTTTCAAACATCATTGAGTGCAATTAATATTGTTAGCAGGTGGAAAGTAAAGTGAATTGTGGTTTAAATAATAAGACACGTCGGATATGTATAGATCATTAAACGTATTGACGATTTATTTCCTGAAATGCATGTAGCTAATATGAGACCACAATGGAAGTTAAAGTATAGCAAGTAAATATAATTTGATGGATAGAATTTCATTGAAATAATTATAATCAAATAACTATAAGCCGGAATCTATAATTGTTGCATGTGAAGATCAGTAACTTTAACTTTAACTGGACTGAATGTTACATAGTTTATAAGGCCTGTACGCCTTCCCAGCATATATTTTCATTTGTTTATGTTCTTTTATACATCTAGCTGCATTAAAAGGATATTACGTAGTTTGGTTGCTATGTTAAATATGTTTGGCTGAATCAGTTTCTAGAATCTGTTTGGCTGAATCGGTTTCCCTATGTAAATATACACATTGTCTTTATTCAAAATATAACAACTTGCTTTCTTATTCGTATTATGATTTGCATTTGATGTGTTTGGAAGTAGAGGAATACTACTATTTTCTACTCTAGGAACAAGGGCCGAAATTGTGGGGAAGGAGGCCATTCGATTAGATCGACCTCAGTAAGCAACTGGTATTTAATTTATCGACCCGAAAAGGATGAAAAGCAAAGTCGGCCTCGACGGAATTTGAACTCAGGCAGAGAAATTGATACAATTGTTACGGTGATAACACCAGATGAATTTTGTCATTAGACATTGTCTTCTCCTATCCTTTTCCTTGCGTATATTATAATATATTATTTTTTCCTCTTACATTGAATTGAAGTTGAATTGTGTACATTTACATTACTAAACATGAATGATATATTAGTTGACAACAACTTCAGGAAACTATTTTCTTTTCCTTCTCCAATCCGCATCAGTTTTATCTTCCTATAAAGCGCAATTTGTTTTCTTTCTAGAACTTTAAACAAAATAACCGCCAGCGCGTCACTCATGCCTTGAATGAATTACACTGATTAATTCTATTTCATTCTTACCTATTTCGCCTCGATGTCTTTGCTATTTTCCATTATTTTTATGGTTGTGTAATTGCCAAATGCATTTGCATCAAGCTTTATATTTTTGTATTTCACTTACGGAGTTGTTCTGCTCTACGCCATTTCATCAATTGTGTTAGGTCTCATTTTTTTGCAATTCAGTTAACATTCCCTTGCGTGTAACATCCCAAATAATATGTGTGTGTTGCTTGCTAATGGATTTGGAAAGTTGCTTTCAAGTTCTTCAAATGTATCAGGGATTTGCGTTCTTTAAATGGGGAAATTAATATCAATTTATATCAATCTCTTCTTACATAAAGATGGTTCACAATGTGCCAAGCACTAAAACGTTTGAATTCGGAATTAGATATTGGGTGTATAAATAAGCACAAGTTAAGACAAGAAAGATGACCGATGGTAACGTGGGAGCCACGTGAGCCAGGGAAGAGTAGTGAGGCACCTTCTTTCCCTCACTCCTCCTCCATTACTCACGTAGCTCAGACGTAACCATCGGTCATCTTTCTTCTTCCAACTTGTGTTTGTTTCTTTCTCTCCGTTGTTGCTAGAGCAAGGAAGATGTGTTCTTTTCTGTCTCCTGTGCAGGCTTTATTTACGCCTTCGTCAGCACAACCTCGGTTAGGCTTAACAGCCCTTTGTGTTTGTTTCCACTGTCCTGTTCGTGTTACCAATTTTCACCCTCCGCAAATTTTATATAACTTCATTTAATTTGCGTTGCAGGAGCAACTGTTTTATCGAAAGCGTATATTGTTGTTAAATGTTCAATATATGGGACTAGAAAAACAGCGAACAACTGATGAAGGGTTGTTCTTCATGTTGTTCGTCTTTTGATCCTCCGTAAAAATCCCAAAATTTATATAATTCGCTTTGCGGGAGCAACTGTTTTATCGCATGTGTGTGAGTGTGTGAAGTGTTTGTACACTAATCTAAGGGATATGTTCCCCGCGCAAATGTTGTTGAGTGAGAATGGTGGGGAAAAACAAACGACTTTACAGTAGCACTTCATTTTACAGGTGCTAGGACCCGGCATATATGAGATGTATTCCTTAAACCCACTGCGTGCCAAGGTATCATTGTAATAGGCCGCTGCGTCATCAAATATTTCTTGACTGGTGGACAGGTTTCAAATCCTCTTCTTGACACCCTTTACTAGGTTCTTGCTGAGTGGCAGGAGGCTATGTTAATATACGGCAGCCTTTCGTTTGGTTTGTTGTAGGATTCCTATAAAGAGGTACCCGGGAACAGCGTAATGTCTAAAAAGTTAAAGATGGTAAGATTAGTTTCAACTGTAATCTTAAATCTACTTGATCTGAGAGTGCGAATAACGTCCTTCCTAAGTCTACCAAGGGGATGTCCATTAGCTCCTCTAGAGATGGCTAAAGTGATACCTCTGTACAGACCAAAGAAGACCGACGGGGACCTTTTCGTTAAGGTGTTCATCATATACAAAACTCTAGGGTCAAAGGCATCCGCGCTGTCAAAGTTTCCTATCACCATATTGGTTAATTGCTTAGCTTCACTGTTAATACTATTGGATTTATGTGGGAAGCGCATCTATATATCAGTGTGCTGGTATTTTCTTAAAGGCTTACTCTCAGTTGTAACTGTCGAGACCCAGGAGCGTCTCCACTCGAGCAGGGATGTATGATTAACTCCATCATATAAAAAGTAGAAGTTACGGCAACGCTGCATGATGTCCAAATCGAGAAGAAGTATTAAATCGGGTTATGCGAAGATGATTTCAAAAGTCACTATGTCAACTTCCTTCAACTTTCCGGCACATGGACAAAGCCGCCAAGTTGGAAAAAGCCACTAAATACATATAAACGCATTAAGCTGGCTAGCCACGTATGCGATTTGACGACCAACTCCACGGCACCTTGAATCAGGTGAAAGAGCGGAGAAAAATCTATGCTATATATTAAAGGATAAAAAAATGCAAGTTATGAATAGCTGAAAGATCGTATACCCTTTCAAGATCTAAAATTGGCACTGCACTGCACTGCTGAATTCCAGATGAGAAAATTTTCAGCAAATGCAAAAATATGGACAATTGTTTTTGGCGAACTGACGAACATCACCTTCTCTGGATCGAGATTTTAGACTTGTTTTGATTCCACACCATCTTACGAATCTATGCTCAAATAGACATAAATCTAATTCTTTTTCTTTGTCCTTTACTATTTCCGTTATTTTTACCATCCTATATGTGTGTGTGTGTGTGTGTGTGTGTGTGTAAATAAATGTATTAATGAATCAATAACAATTGTCAGTTGAAGTATATTAGCGAATTGTAAATGCGACTACAAAAAGATTTAGCTGAAAATTGTTATAACGCATGCAAATAAACATCTCTCTAAATATGAGTGTATTATATTGTGTATAGAAAAATATATTAATCAACTGATGAAACTTCTCATTTGTCCACAATCATTAGCTCTTTGGAAATGATGTAAAATGAATTTTAATTGAATATTGTTATAAAATTTGAATGCACTAGAATATTGAAAAACATGTAACATTGGAAAAAATATAAACTGTGAAAATATGTTATTTGTACAAATATAGACACACGCAGACAAACATATTTTTACGCGTATATTTACATGAATTAACACGTTTATAAGCAATCAGCAATAAACGTATTATGTTGTGAATATATGCATGTTCAGAACGAGACTAAAAAATAGAGAGAGAGAGAGAGAGAGAAAGTGTGAGAGAAAGACAGGGTGGTAGAGAAAGAGGGAGAAAGAGAAAAAGTGCAAGAGAGAAAGTTAATAATTTTGAAATGTTCATGTAAGAATTCGCAGTGGTTTTTTTTTTTCAACATTATATTTAAATTGCAAGATAATTAATTCAAGATGAATAATATTGTTTCGTAAACCACAAGAACAGTATCACCTAATTTACAGGGACGAGATCATGTTGTGTATATATTAATATTTCAATTACATTTGTTTTTATATGATTTCATTAAACAATTATGTGACAGTATATCCTACATGTGTTCAATGACTGACGATATAATTCAATCATATATCAAAGATGTAATTTAATAGGAACTCTGTGATTAATATTTGATTGTTTATACTGGGAGGTATTTAGCGTTGTTTCGCGTGACATATTTACACATTTATATCATTAAATCGATGTACTAAATGAATAACAATCGCAGATAAAATCATTGTTTGCCATTTTATACAATTCGATAGCTTTCAGAGATAATCAATAGAAAGTGTGAATTTCAGTTGAAGTATTTATATTAAATGGAAATGTCTCAGAAAACAAAATTAATGTGTCATAAAGAGCTCAGCGGTGGTTATATTATAATCATGGTAGGTCATATATATATATATATATATATATATATATATATATATATATATATATATATATATATATATATATTTAATTATATGTATTTATTCTATCTTAATAAATAATAATTCTGATAAAATAAATGGGCTAATAGAAACCAAGGTAGCAAAGATCACAAAATATCTGTGGTGTAATTCCTGTTGGTGAGACAGAAACTCCTTGATATTTTGGGTATTTGAGTATATTTAAAAATTTAAGGAATGGAGAAAACGCATGTTATAACTGCATACTTTATTCCGACATATGTTTCGAAGAATTACAATTTATGCGATCCATAGGAATCGGCGATGTTAAAAATGTAAACTTCTCATCAGGAAAATGGATGGGAATCATCTTAAACGTAAGACATTATGACCGAGAATGATAACTATAGTTGGATAATGTTATGACGTGATTCATTTGAAAAAACCGTTAGAGATTTGGACGCTACCAGATAGTAGGATGGACAACACATACATACAAATATATATACATACATACACACATAGTTATATACACATATATACATATATATACACATATATATACGCACACATACACATAAAATTTACACATATACACACACATACGTACCATTATCCAACTATAGTTATCATTTTCGGTCATAATGTCTTACGTTTAAGATGATTCCCATGTATTTCCCTGAGGAGAGGTTTACATTTTTAACATCGCCGATTCCTATGGATCGCATAAATTGTAATTCTTCGAGACATATGTCGGAATAAAGTATGCAGTTATAACATGCGTTTTCTCCATTCCTTAAATTTATATATATATATATATATATATATATATATATATATATATATATATATATATATATATATATATATATATATATATATATACATATATATATATATATATATATATTAAATATATACTTTTATAAAACAAATTTTACAAAATATATAGTATCTGTTAACAGTCTTAGCCAAAAGCTCACAGTTGAGTTTTTGTATATATATATGTAAACATGTCTTTTAAAGGATAGAGCTCAAAATCAATGCATTGAAGATACTTTATTGCAGCAACAATTATAATTATAATGAGCTCTATCCTTTAAGAGACATGTATATATATATATATATATATATATATATATATATATATATATATGTAAATATATATATATAAATTTAGAATGATAGGACATTAAGGATAGAAATATCAAACTACACACATATGTATGTATAAAAATTCAGCTTACTAATAAGCAGTTGTTTAAAGTCAATGTACCTCAGAGTAAAGTATCATTTCAAAGGAATATCAGTTAACGAATGGCAGACAGAAGTTACGTAACCACATATATCGATGTACAGCTGTTTCTGCGTTAGGTACTGGAGCTATTTAAACGATGTGTTTATTGTAGAAAGTATTTAAATGTGTTTTGCGATAAAGAAATAATTCATTTAAGTGACTTCGAGGGTGCTAAATGGTGTACGAGAATTAAATTCTGAGTGCACACTTGCTAAGAAGAGAAACAACTTCAAGCTATTATTAATAATGATTTTACTGCTGTTCATTCATTAGTTTAAATAAATACATTCACAGAGACACACTTGGAGTTCAATATCAACAACATCCTTGTATAAGAATGATACGCGCGCGCATGTGTGCGGTGCGTACGTGTGTATGTGTGTGTTTGTAAGCACACACACACACACACACACACACACACACACATATATATATATATATATAAATTTAAGGAATGGAGAAAGCGCATGTTATAATTGCATACTTTATTCCTACATATGTTTCAAAGGATTACAACCTATGTGATCCATAGGGATCTGTGATATTAAAATTGTAACCTTCTCATCAGGGAAAGCATGGGAATCATCTTAAACGTAAGACATTATGACCGAGTATGAAAACAATAGATGGATAAGGTTATGACGTGATTGAGTATGCACATACATTCTATACGAATTAGAAGACCAATTCCCAAATGTTATGGGTGGCCTATACAGAGACGATTGTCTATTATACTTAGAGAACACCACAAATCAAAATATACAAAAAATTAAAAATAAATTAGCTAGGTTTTTTTAGCAGAATGGGCTTTTGAAGATGAAACATCTATAGCTAACTGCTTGGACCTCACTTTAGATCTACACACTAAAACATTCTTCCCGTATCACAAACCCTCCACTAACCTAAAATATATCAGTAAATCCAGCAATCATCCAAATTCAGTAACGAGAAATTTGGTCAAAAATATTTCACTTAGAATATCCAATCTTTCTACGAATGAATGCATCTTCAATAAGGAGGCTGAATTTTACAATTTAGCTTTATTAAAAGCCGGTTACAGAGAAAAGGTTAATTATATAGATTCTAATTATGAAACCGATATGAGTAATAATAATATTAATGATAATATTTTTAATAGCAATAGTAATAATGATACAGTTTTTAATTTAAATAATAACAAGAAATACGAAGATAACCTCAATCATAAATTACCTAACGATAGCAACAAACTTAACATTCTTTCACGAAATAAGGGAAATAACAGTCAAATAAAACCTTGTCTCAACGATAATAATAAACTAAGACTATTTATAAACAATACCGGAAAACATTCTAAACCAGAACCTAATAAATACATCTGAGTAATTCTTCCTTTTAGTAAAAGTGTAAAATCAAACTTGGTATCTCAGTTCCAAAACGCTATAAATAAGAACTTTCCTAAACATTCTCACTACTCTCAAGTCATAAACACACACAAGATTAGATTCGGTTTCTCTAACATTAAGAACATTTCACAGATAATATCTGCACACAATATGAGGCTTTTCCATCCACTAGAGAGTTCAAACAGTAATAACATTGAACCAAACATTATTAACCCTTACCAAAATAACAATAATAACACTAATAATAATAATATGGGGAACAATAATAATAACACGACACATAATAGTAATAGTCACAACAACAAAATCATTATTTCAGAAGTCAATAGCAAAAGAATTAGTTTTTTAAGTGAAAATGCGAAACTCAGAAACACTATCTACCAATGCCAAGTTAGTACTCCCACAAATACTCACTTTTATGTAGGTCCTTCCTCTACACCATTATCCACTAGAATTTCTAACCATTTTTCATCCTTTAGAGATAGAAACAAACGTAATTCCACGAGCCTTAGCAAACTAATTTGGGATCTTAAAGATAATAACATTAAATTTAAACTAGACAGGCTTATTGTTCCTATTTCTTAGCCATATGAAAAGGGTGGAAAAGTTTGCAATATTTGTGTTACAGAACTCCTCTTCATTTTATTTTCAAAGAATAATCTGGTAAATACTTTCATAGAACATTCTTACAGATGTAAACACTGGCAAAAACATACATTTTCAGCATTTAAATAACAGTCAATTTTTTTTAAAATGCTATCATATTTACCCCTAATAAATAAATTCTTCAAATAGTTCTAATAAAACATACTATTATTCCCTCAAAGGTTAGAAGATTAAAATTATTTACGATTCAAATTATTTATCTAAACTTTCGTAATTTATTAACCTAAATTAGAGCATATTTTAAATCTTGATAAACTCTTGTAACAACCAAAACATACAAAATTTATGTACGTTTGAATATACCGGTATGGGTGTTTTTTTATATATACGCGAGTATCTGTGAGAGAAAATGTGTATGTGTGTGTCTGTGTATACATATTCAGGGTTTTGTATAAACTAGAGGTGTTTCTATTGACTTTTTTGTGTACATATACGCATTATCATTTATATTTTTACTTTTACCCTTATTTTTACTCTTATTAATATTATTAAAAAAAAAAATATCAATATGCATTTACGTATGAGTTTTTGGATGTATGTACATTTTCGTGTAAAGATGTATTTATTTACACATAGGTTTATTTAAATATTCATATATGAGTGTGCTTGTGAATAAGTATGGGACCATATTTGTGTAGATGTATTTTTTATAAAAAAATACATGTCCATATTTAGATGTATGTGTGTATGTAAATATATATATGTGTATATGATTGTGTATACAAGTTTATGTGCGTGTGTATGTCCACATGTGTATGTATATGTATGTATATGTATATATATATATGTGTATGTCTGTGTATGTGTGTATATATATATATATATTTATATATATATTTATATATATATGTATATATATATATATATATATATATATATATATATATATATATATATATATGTATATTTATATATATATATAGATATGTGTGTGTATCAGTGTGTATGTATGTATATATGTATACTTGTGTGGGGGCGTGTGTACATATGCTTGTAGGTATATATGTGTGTATATGTGTACATATCTATGTATATGTATGTATATATAATTGTGTATGTATTTGTATAAATCCATATGTATGCGTTATTAGGTTCTGTATGTATATATATATATATATATATATATATATATATATATATATATATATATATATATATATATATATATATATATATATATGTATATATATATGTATGCGTTATTAGGTTCTGTATGTATGTACATATATCTGTATGTATGTGTGTGTATATATGTATCTATGCGTGTATGTGTGTTTGTGTATATATATGTATATGTATATGTGTGTATGTGTATATGCGTGTGTATGTGTTTATATATATATATATATATATGTATATATATATATATATGTACACACACATATGTGTATATATGTGTGTATATATATATATGTGTGTAATTTGTGTATATGTATTTATGTATGCATGTATGTTTTCACAAATTTATATGTATGTGTTGTCCAACCTACTATCCGGTTGCGTCCAATTCTCTAACGGTTTTTTTTCAAATGAATCACGTCATAACCTTATCCATCTATTGTTTTCATACTCGGTCATAATGTCTTACGTTTAAGATGATTCCCATGCTTTCCCTGATGAGAAGGTTACAATTTTAATATCACAGATCCCTATGGATCACATAGGTTGTAATCCTTTGAAACATATGTAGGAATAAAGTATGCAATTATAACATGCGTTTTCTCCATTTCTAAAATTTTTAAATATACTCAAATACCCAAAATTTCAAGGAGTTCCTGCCTTAAAAACAGGAACAACACACACCAAAGTTATTGTGTGTTCTTTGCTACATTGGTTTCTATTAACCCATTTATTCTATCCGAAGAATTTCTATTCATTAAGATAGAAGAAATACATATAATTATATATATATATATATATATATATATATATATATATATATATATATATATATATATATATATATATATATATACATATATACATACATACATACATACATACATACATTACATGCATACATATATATATATATATATATATATATATATATATATATATATATATATATATATATATATATATATATATATATATATATATATATATATATATGTATATGTATATATATAAAAACTCTGTATTTGGAATGACCAATTGTAAAGACTTCGATTTTACTCATTGGCTATTGGAATCTTATATGTATAACATTCTGCCTAAATAATGAATTTACAAATACAACGACCAATTTGAAAGAGTATTGGATTTTACTCATAAGGTATTGGAATCGTATATGTATACAATTCTGCCTAAACAATGGATTTATAGATACAATGACCAATTTTAAAGAGTATTGGATTTTACTCATACGGTAATGGAATCTTATATGTATACCATTCTGCCTAAACAATGGATTTACAAATAAAATATCCCTGCATATCTCACATCTATTTTCGTTCCTCCAATTCACTCACTATCTCATATCTTATCTAAATTAACTGTTGCTTAAGCATCCTCTTACACCGTCTCCGATGGAGGGATATAATAAATATCCTGGAAACAGCTGTAAGACCTTCTATTTATAAATGTTCTGAAATACACACACGCACACACACACACACACACACACACACACACACACACACACACATATATGTATATAAATATTACATATTTCATGCGTACATATATATGACGTACTCTCTCTTGTCGAAAACGACGTATGAGCATTAATTTTCACAAAACGACCGGCACAAATGATTTGTTGAAAGTAATCAAATGTTCGTGCTGCTCCTTAGCTCACTCTCTCCATCAAATCGACGTTGTCTGAATAGGTGCACGGTGTATTACGCGCCAGGTGTGGAAGTGATCGTAAAGCAACGTGAGATGAAGCGTTTGCTCAAGAATGCAAAGCACCATCTAGGTATTGAAATCACGATCTAGCAATCGTGAGTGCAATACACTAACCACTAAGCCATGCGCCCTCACTCCTCACACATAGAAACACACATTTGTATATAGTTAATCCAGGAAAACGAAGAAAAAAACACAAGAGGAATCATTAACGCAAGGGCGTGGTACAGGCAAAATATTAACAGACGCTCAGGGAAGGAAAAAAAGGTAGTTATATGATTCGAGCAATGTTCTTCTTAAGAAACTGGAGACAGAGAACAGTCCAAAAGATAAGGAAGACAAGGAAGAAAATCGCCAACGATCCACATGTAGTTACATTTTGAAATGTATATGTATATGTATTCATATATATATATATATACGTGTGTGTGTGTGTGTGCGCGCGGGCTCGGCGCGCGTATGTATGTATATGTGCAGAGAGAGAGAGAGAGAGAGAGAGAGAGAGAGAGAGAGAGAGAGAGAGAGAGGTGGAGAAGGTGACTGAGACTGAAATGTATTTGTGATTCTGTGGATTAAGTTATGAATATCTGCCAGACTGAATGTAATTCTTCCCCATTAATTGGAATAAAAAAACAATAAAATATCATTTTACCTAGTCATGTTCCACGGGTTAAACATTCACCTTTATTTTCTCATTCCAGATCTTACAATGAAAAGTTCCTATATCTCACTGCACGAAATTCTATATACAGTTATTGACAGGCACGTATATAATACATTTTTTCCCCTGTATGTTAAGTGAGATTCTATTCTATTATACCAATTACGTACGTTACTGTCTATATTTCGCAAAATCAGCAGAATTTTTGTATACATTACTTGACGTTCAGAACATCCGAATTAGAAACTTTAAATTCATGTGATGTCAAGCATTTTGTTTTCCAGCTGCAAAAAGCATGTTTTCCCGAGATTTGAATACTATGTGAACAAATATGTCTGTAACTGTTACTAAGGTTACCATGTACAGCCATTTCATCTTACTGCGCAGAATCAGTATTTATAATGTCCTAACCATGCATACAAAATACTCTCATACTCACGCGCGTGCACAGATGCACACACAGACACGTATATACGTATGAATGCATACGTACGTTTGTATGTTTGCGTGTATGCATGATCTATAATTTTAATGATCTGATTTCTTCCTGCAAGTTACGCGAATGTCTGTACCGAAGCTAAAAGACTGTTAAACTTCCATACATGTGTGTATATATATATATACATATATATGTATGTATATATATATTTATGAGTGGATACGTTCGCGCGTGCGTGCGTGTGCATTTCGTTGTGTATATGTGTATACATATATATATATATATATAGATATATATATATTAATAAATTATAGGGTGGCAAAGAAAATTTTAGAAATTTTATTTACCACCAGTGGCCTAGCGAGAGTAAAAACAGTC
>NC_142930.1:43246744-43264244 GCF_046866305.1 Octopus bimaculoides | reverse complement strand
TCAGTTCCTGTTATGTGGGATGAATTCCAGTTAAACTATTGAAATACTCCTAATTTAATTTTTTTTACGAATAGAATTAACCAAGTGAAATCATAGATTCAGCTGAGTCCATGAGACCCAAATCGAAATATTTAACTATAAAAATACAAGGTCAAAAATTATTACAAAATAATAATTTTTTTACAAGTGGTCAGCATGCGTAGTTAAAAGTCAGAAGGCATAAATATTTCTATATAATAGTGTATAAGATTTTAAACACGGAGAGAAAGCCACCATGTGGATTCGTACATGCCTGAAAGGGCAGTCAAGACCCATACAACGAAAAGAAACATTGTTCTTCATAGGGACGTTGCTAGTGCACTATTAGATAGAAATATTCATGTCTTCTAACTTTTAATTAGGCATGCTGACCACTGATACAAAATTATTATTTTTTAATGCTTATTTACCCTGCATTTATATATATGTAAATATATATATATATATATATATATATATATATATATACATGTATATACATACATACACACAGACAAACAGTAGATACTTCTATCGACTGTAGACACGTGGAGGGGGCATCCTCAATACATCTAAATAGGGAAACAATAACAATCCGACTGCGAGTTTACTGAATTAATACTACTTATTATTCATAATACTATTATTTGACAGTACTGGGTGCAGAGAGATTACGTATGTATATATACATACATGGTGGTGGTTGTCTACTCCTTAAACAGAGTTTGACCACCTCCTGCACCTACACCTTAGCCCTTTCATGGCGTCTGATGTGGCTTTTTAAACCAGACAGTGTTTTGAAAAAACACCCACACAGATTGCACCTCTGATTTGCACTACCAATAGCTGCAAGTAAGTTCTGCTCATTGTGGTTCCTAACATGTCTTTTAAGACCCCCATTGGATTTGAAAACCCTCTGGCACACACCACATTCAAACGTGTGCACAGACATATAATCAGAATAGCTGGATGAGGTTTGTTTTCCATGGGTTCGCAGGTGAGATTTGAGGCCAGCCAAGGACAGACATGGTCTGTCACAGACTGTGCACACAAAAAGGTCCTTGTCATTCACCTTCTCAGTCTTTACATTTTTCCTTAAATGTCTCTTGAGCCCTGCTTGCATCATCCTGGCCTCTTCAAATGCTTTCACTCCACTCCACACCCTTGTTCGCCATCCAACTCGATCTGAAGCGAGGACTTCTATATCTTTTGAGCCATTCCAATTGACTTCATAGCAGTCCTTATGCCATCCTTAAACCTTTTTTTAGGTTTATGCCGATAACGTTTCCCCTCTGCAAGCTCACCATAAAACAGCTGTTTCGGCATGCGTTCATCTGCCATTCGAACAATATGGCCACACCATCTCAATTGGTTCCTCAAAATCATGGCTTTAATTGAGGGGATGCCTGCGGATGCAAGGATATCTGTGTTTGGAGTAAAAGAATTCCATTTAATTCTTAAAATATGACGAAGGCATTTTTGGTGGAATTTTTCTAACATTTTAAAATGCCTTTCATAACAGGTCCAAGTTTCACAGGAATACAATAGGGATGTTAAGACAAATGATTTGTAAAGAGCCAGCTTTGTATTGTTATTTATATGTCGCTGGCGCCAGACGCGTGACTCCAAGCCACCAAATGCTTTTGCTGCCCTTTGAATTCGCAGGTGTATTTCCGTATCAAGATTTCCATCATCTTGAACAGAGCTTCCCAGGTAGACAAATGAATTGACAACCTCAAGTAACTTTCCCTTAACAAAAATTTTAGGGAGGTTACAAACAGCACAATACGCAGGTTGATACATTACAACTGTTTTTTTCAGATTGATGGTCAGGCCAAAATCATCACAAGCTGCATCAAATGCAGATACAAGGGATTGCAGACCCGATTCAGAATGACTAACCAGATCGCAATCGTCAGCATACAAAAGTTCCCTAATAAGTGAAGTAAAAACCTTCGTTTTAAGCTTCAGTCGGGTCAAATTAAAAACATTCCCCGTTGTTCGATATTTTATGTAGACACCCTCCTCAGAGTTTTGAAAGGAATGTGACACCACAACGGCAAAGTATATTGCAAAGAGGGTGGGTGCATCAAGGTCTCCCTGCTTTACTCCATTTTCCACAGCAAAAGATTCAGAAAGCCTACCACCAAAATTAACCCTAGCTCTTATATCCTGATGCAAAGCCTTGACCATGTTTATAAACTTTTCTGGGCAACCAATTTTCCCCAGAATTAGCCACAGAGCACTTCGATTAACAGTATCGAATGCTTTGCTCAAATCAACAAAGCAATGGTACAGAGCAAGATTCTGTTCAATGCACTTCTCCTGCAATTGTCTGACAGTAAAGATACAATCAGCTGTGCCCCTGGAGGAACGAAAACCACACTGAGACTCAGACACCATACTTGGAACTATAAAGGTATTTAAACGTTCTAACAAAATGCGGGCGAGCACCTTTCCAACCACAGACAAAAGGGAAATCCCACGAAAATTACCACACAGATCCTTTGGCCCCGATTTATATAAGGAGACAAGAATGGCATCAATCCAGTCTTGAGGCACTTTCTCACTTCTCCAACAGTGACAAATTAAAATATTTAAGAGTTCCATCATTTTGTCACTCCCATATTTCAAGACTTCTGCACAGATTCCATCAGATCCTGGAGACTTGTTGTTATTCAGCTTATTCATAGCTAAATAAATGTCATTTAGAGTTGGTTCAGATGCCATCTCTTCTATAACTGGAAGTTGTTCAATTTTTTCTATCGTCCTCATATTAACGGATGATGGTCTATTCAAAAGTGCAGAGAAATGTTCTACCCAACGCTTATGAATAGAAGCGGTGTCAGTCAGAAGAAAACATCCATCTTCTGTTCTCACTGGAGCTACTGAAGAAGATTTTGGACCATATACCTCCCTAACATAAGAATACAAACAACTGGCATCATTTCTATCAGCTGCTTCTTGTGCCCCTTTTGCCCTATCATTCCACCATTCCTGTTTAATTTTCCTTAGAGCAGTTTGCACCCTCCTTTTCAGCTTTCTGTAAGTTTCATTTGAGTTGGGATTCAATGACTGAGAGAGCAGTGTATTGCCTAAGTTTTGTTTTTCTAAAAGTAGATCATGAATTTCTGCTGATCTATCTGAGAACCAATCTCTGGATTTATGAGATTTAAATCCCACTGACGAACTTGCAGCCTGAAATACTTTTGTTTTGAAATCTTCCCATAAATTGTTTGGGTCAAGATTAATACTTTCTATAGCGTCGTGGAATCTTTGCAAGTTGCTTGATAATTTAAAGTTTGCAACGTTTAACTTTTTGGGTATCTTAGGACCAGACTGTCGGTTTTTAGGTTTTATCGAAAAATCTATTTTGCCACGCAGTAGATGATGGTCAGTCCAGCTCTCTGCTCCTCTCATGACCCGAACGCTAGAAACGTCTTTCATATCACATTTCCTAATCAAAATATAATCTATGAGATGCCAGTGCTTAGATCTTGGGTGCATCCAGGTGGCTTTATATTTATTTTTCTGCTTAAACATAGTGTTGGTGACAACCAGATCATTCTCAGTACAAAACGTCAAAAGAGCTACTCCATTTCTATTGCATTTTCCAATCCCATGTCGACCTAAAACAGGCCATGAAACATAGTCCCTTCCAACTCTTGCATTGAAATCTCCCAAAATGACCAGCTTGTCAGAAATTGGTACTTTCCTCAATAATCTTGCTAGATTGTCATAAAACTGTCCCACAGTTTCCTCAGAATGGGACATTGTTGGTGCATAAATACTGACAACGGTAAGAAACCTACTTTTGTCAGTTTGATACGGCATGACATGATCCGGTCAGATATACCACTTGGAAGCTCTGCAATGGAGGACACTAATGTATTCTTGAGAGCAAACCCAACACCAGATTCTCTACGCTGACCCTTAGGTAGGCCTTTCCAGAAGATAGTATATCCATAAGCAGATTCCATTACTTGACCCTCACCAGAGAGACGAGTTTCAGAGAGAGCAACTATATCAAGGGAATATTTCTTTAGCTCACATGCAATAAGTGCAGTACGCCTTTCTGGCCTCTTCGTGAAATTATCATCAAGAAGTGTGCGCACATTCCAACAGCCAAAATTCAAACGATGTTTATTTTTACTTTTTCTTGAGGACTGTTTGACCACAGTGGCAGGATGACGACCGGGTCCAGCCTGTGATACACTGGGACACCTGCCGGGCCAGACCTGTTCCCCTGATGTTCCCAAGCCTTTTTTGCCATTTACTGAATTTGTTTCAGACATTTTAAAATAAGTTACAGGTGCATTTTTAGGTTTCTGCCAACCAACCAATTGAATGATTTTACTAAGATTTGGAGTACAGGAAGTACCTGTGCAGATGAATAATATTTAGTGGGTGTAGCTTGCACTGCACTACCCCCACTTATTAGCCCAAGAAGACTTTCACCGGTGTGACAAGAGAATTGACAAAACCAGGAATTTCCAAGGCCTCAGGTTTTATTTCGGAGATTTCCTTCTCCTAGGTAGATTACCAACCAAGGTTAAAGAGCTTCTACCTGCCCATGAGGTAAGCCGTCCCATTCCAGACACCTAACCGACACTCAGACACTCTGTAAAGTGATCAAATATCACTCCGGTGACCGATGTGGAGCAGCTCATCAAAAAAAAAAAAAAAAATATATATATATATATATATATATAAATAAAATATAAAAGATAAAAAATAGTATATATATAAAATTAAAATTATTCATATATACATATTTACAGACATTCACACACACATACACACCCATACATATATATATACATATTTACAGACATTTTGTTGGATGGTCGTTGACTGTTCAGGAGTTCATCCGCCCTTTGACAGGTCTTATTTTTCATCCTGCAGGTGTCCAACAACACCCTCCTCACCAAGCAAACCTGGTGGGGTTGCCAGTTTAGTCGCCGACGACCCGACCATGCAACAGGTTGTACTGGATTACATGTTACCAGTAGCACTGAAGAGCGACCTGACATATACATACATACATACATATACATACATACATACATACATACATACATACATATACATACATACATACATACATACATACATACATACATACATACATACATATACATACATACATACATACGTACATACATATATATACATACTCAAGTACCAAAAATATCAAGGAGTTTCTACCTCATAAACAGGAATTACACCACAGTTATTTTGTGATCTTTGCTATCCTGGTATCTATTAACCAATTTATTTTGTCCGAGTTATTTATTAATTAGGAGAAAATAAATACATATGATAAAATTATATATATATATATATATATATATATATATATATATATATATATATATATATATATATATATATATATATATATATATATATTTATATATATGTGAGTAAAAATAAATACAAAAAAAGGGTTTTTGTATGATTGTGTATAGAGGAATATATTATTTTGTTTAACAGAGTTCCAACACTGTCTGTTTTTTATGTTTTATTTATATTCCTGCAAAACCAATGTGGGATATAGAATATGGAATATACAATATATAATATAAAATAAAAATGGATGGTACAATGAAATAAAGTATTGAATGTCTTATTGAATATATGGAATATGTCTTATTGAATAGATGAAATATTGAGTGTTCAATATAAAGGATTAAATATATAAAGGCGAATATGTATTTTCTATACCTTGTGGTATTTCATCATGGCCGGTATGACAGACTTTAACAGACTGTAATAGATTGGCTAGTTTTCTGTCTTTTATACCAATTCCTTTGGACAGCAGCAGTATGTGATTGGCTATTTTTAGAATTGATGCCAAATTTATTTTTAGAAATGATGACATTTGAGAAATTGTTTTGTGTTTTGGTTGTAGGGATAAGATTTTTAAACCCCAAGTAAGATAAATTTAATCATTGTCTGTTAAGAGTGGGTTTGAATTTCTTAATAAAGTCCTTTTCTTTGCATTTTCTCTCAATTTCATTCCGGTTGTAAAGTTTATGGAATGGAAATATAATAAAAGTTTGATGACCACATGTTGCCAGATAGTTACTCAGTGGTATTTGGCGGACTTCTGGGTTTTTAATCTGTTGTCGATGTACCCGTGAGCGTTCCGATAGTGCATTACCTGTCTGGCCAACGTACAGTTCTTCACAATTGGGGCATTTGGTGCATTAGATTAGATTTCTACATTTGCAGTTCATGTTCGCATTGGTGAATATATATATATAATATAAATAATGTATATATATATATATATATATATATATATATATATATATATATATATGCATATATGCATACGTATATGTACATACATCTATACGCGTATATAAATATATGCATATGTGTGCACGGGACGTCACGAAACGTGTACAACCGAAAATATGAAGTTCGAGTACATGGAATATAAACTATTCTTTTCGAAGAACGAAAGACACAAATAGAAAACGAGACAAACAACACAAAGAACGACCCTTCATCAGTTGTTGGCTGTTTTTTCTACTCTCGTATTTGCAGCATTTAACAACAATATACGCTTTCGATAAAACAATTGCTCCGCAAAGCAAATTAAATAACATTTGGGATTTTGCAAAGGAAGGAAGAAGGAGAGATAGTAAAGGGACGAATATTCCTTCTTTTCAGTATTTACTGACCTAACGATCGCCTACTACTACCAACCGTATCTTAAATTACTTCCTCCTCCTTTCCTTCTTGTCTTAAGCTTGACCTCCTAATCCTACACACATCTCTCATTCGATTCGGACTATCCTTTGAGCAAACAACGCACAGAGTATACTGGATACGATATGATATATATCCAGCTTTGTAACTACAATTATCTCCGGAAAATACCCACAAGGAATCTTTACATGGATGTCTACTGTTGGAATGGAACTATATCCAAGTACTTTTTCTTCTCTGTTCTTTCTTCTACGCATCGCTCTCACTTCTTACTACAAATCTCCTCTTATAGATGTAATAATCCATTCTTCTACTTTCACCATCTCCGATGAAGGGATACATTGGATTTTCCTTGAAACAGCTGTAAGACTTTATGCATAAAATATAATTATACCTTGGCCATTGGTGTCTTTATCTTATTCGTTCTTTATATATACACACACGCTAATTATACGACCCATGTTATATTCCCCACTCATGTTGCAACCACGTCAGGAGCAATCTAGTCGGTATACAGCACTTACTCGGTATTACCTGTATCTTTAGGGTCTGGTCGACTCCAATACCCTTCATAACCTTTATATATATATATATATATATATATATATATATATATATATATATATGTATGTATGTATATTAATAGAAAGTGGAGCACCTCAGGGAACTGTATTGAGGCCATTACTATTCATAGTGGCCCTTTCAGACATGCCATCATTTATTCAGATAGCCATACTTACTAGCTATGCGGACGACACAAGAGTAGTACAATCAGTTAAGGGAAATTCTGATTCTAATGTTCTACAGAAAGACCTAAATGCCATATGTAAATGGGTTGAGGAGAACAACGTGAAATTTAATGCAGGCAAGTTCTATAGCCCTCCGCTCATAGCTGATTGGTACACAGAAGTCACAACGATACTTTCGAACTAAAGGAGCGAATAACCTAGAATCACATACGGTGCGTGACATGGCATTGATATGAGCAACAATACCTCGTTTCACCGGAATGGCCGGATGTGTTCTGATAACCTTCAAGAACTATGCTGGTCCAATGTAGGATATTTTTGCTCAGCCGTCTGGATAACTGCTCTCACCTATGGTCACTCTACACTGTAGGATTAATAGCAGAACTTTAGGCGGTTCCACCATACAAGACAAGAAAGATTGCATTAATAGAACAACTGAGTTACGGGGAGACACTGAAACAGCTACGACTCTACTCCCCGGAGCAAAGAATAGGGAGGTACGCAATGATATAGTGTATGGAAGATACTGGAGGGGTTGCCATCAAACTCGGAAATTGAGAATTACACCAGATCTTGAAATGGACGTCACTGCACTGTTCCAAAAGTCTCTGGTATCTCATCTAAGGCAATGAACATGTACTGAAATAGCTTGGAATGCAAGGGCCCACAGCTATTTAACTCCTTGCCAAGACATCTGAGGAATATCCATGGAGTGGGAGTAGATATTTGGAAGAAACAACTTGACCTCTCACTGCCCAAAATCTCAGATGAATCAATATCAAATCAGGAAACTCAGAAGAGCTAAAAAAGCGAGACCCACAGTATTGGCCAATTAAACGGTGATTACCATGGCGGTGTCCCAGCGAGAGAGAAGGAAGAGGGAGAGAGAGACAACTGTTCCGTTATAGGAAAGAGTAACAATTCTATGTGACACATTTTACCAGTAACTGAATTTCATAGTGTTTAGTTAAAAAGAAATAGTTAAAAACTCTGCCAGTCAAATTGACTAGATCCCAATACAGAGAACAGTGGCACAGACAACAGTGAACCACACCACAGCATGTGGTTATCACGGTAACAAACTGCTAATGTCACACTGTCTGTTGATTGGCAAAATTACCCAAATTTCCCAACTTTAATACCAAATAACATCAGATTCTTTAATTTACGAGATAAAGTAATTGGTTGAACATAATCAAGATTCAAAGTTGCATCGATACACCACAATTGAAAGCATTCTGAACAAAATTAAGTGAGACTCATTTTGCGAATGAGGAAGATTAGATCCATATATATATATATATATATATATATATATATATATATATATATATATATATATATATATATTGAAAGAGAGAGAGAGAGAGAAAGATAGATTGATAGATAGATAGATAGATAGATACGCACACACACATACGCCCACACATACACACCCACACACCCACACCCACACCCACACACACACACATATATATATATACATGTATACACACATACACTCGTACACATATATATACGCTCACACAGACGTACATGCTTAGGATGCATTATTAAACAATTACAATATTAAAATTAAAATTTGAAAGGTGAAAGTAATAAAGGTTGTTGGATATTACCTGAGGAGTGTTCGGTATATGTACAGTGTGGTGACTAAGTTTGCATCTAGATTTCTGGTAAAATTTGAAGGTATGAAATAAGCGGTGCTTGCATGTGCTCAGAGCCTCATTATACTTATTTAGAAGTATTGAAGTGGTATGTTATAATATGTGGAATGCTTTTTTAGGCATAGCTTACAGGCTGGTACACACGCACACACACACACATACACACACATATATATATGTGTGTGTGTGTGTGTTTGTGTGTGTGTGTGTGTGTGTGTGTTTGTGTGTGTGTGTGTGTAAACATATACATATACGTATGTATAAATACACACACATATATATATACGTTATACACATATACATACAGGGATCAGTGGTTAGAGCGTCGGAATCTCAATCATGAGGAAGCGTGTTGAATTCCCAAACCGGTTTGTGTGCTGTGTTCTTGAGCAAGACACTTTATTTCACGTTGCTCCAGTTCACTCTGCGGTAGAAATGAGTTGAACTTCACTTCTTTCAGCCTGTACCATCCATTGTCTTTCCCGTGGATAACATCGGTGGCACGGAGAGGGGGTGCTGGTATGCATGGCCCACTCCTGGACTTCCATAAATAACCTTGCGCGGATTTGTGTGTGAGTGCATGTGCGTCTGTGCTATCAGTATGTCGGTAATGTTACTACGGAATTTATGTGAAAATATATTTTTATATTTATATATTTGTACATACATTCAATGAAACTATTTGGTTGGTCAATGTGTGGGTTTGATTTTTAAACTAAAAGATTACACAAATTTGAAACACAAAGTAATTTATTTAATCAATGATATCATAAACGTTTCGCTCCAGCATCTTTTTTTACCTTGTGGGTATGTCCAGTATTCTGTGTTGAAAGATTTTTCTGTCTTTACTTGTGAAAAAACTTTTACATTTTTTTCTGTGTTGGACGTCTGTTCATTCAATGAATTTTGAATAGACCAAAACATGTCGAATTTGAAGCTGCAATTTAGGGAAAGTACGTTGGGCGCAGCAAAACTTTGTCTGCGAAGACTTGAGGTGTCTAGCATTGTCACGATGAATAACAATGACCTCACGATTAGTAAGTGCTGGGTGCTTTCTTGGATTAATGTGTTTAAGTTATCCAACTTGTCACAGTACGACTTGGAACTCAAGGCCTTGCCGAATGGGCATTAACTCGCAAAAGACAACACACTGTCAATCCAGCAGAATAAAAGCATATTCATCTTCAGTTGAAGTCTTACTTTGTGGTAGTTCGCCGCCCATCTCGTATTGCACTTCACATTTTTATAGACAATCGATTTTTCGTACCTTGTGACATTCTCTTAAAAAAGTTATAAATCAAAATATGTCATAAATCAAAATAGATGGATTTCAAACTCAGTTTGAATATTTAAGGAACATATGCGATCATACAGGTCGTATAACGAGGGCTGTTGTAGCAATTAATCTCAATTGGTTGATTAGAACGTAGTGGATCTTGATTCGAAAAATCTGCAGAACCACTTCATCGTTTACTTACTGTTTCTAAAATAATAAAAAAAAAGCACTACGTGTTTTGTTTCCCAATTTTCAGGGTGATTCGAAACACACAAAATAAAACCTGTCCTGTCGTAATGTGGCGTCCAACTACGTCGATATTTCAAGTATGTACTTTAGGTTCTCATGCACAAGAGACGGACTATAGTTACTTATGAGCGTGCTTGAAGTTTAGTGTCCCGAATAATCAAACGTCCTTTCTGGCGAACCAAATATTTGTGCCTTTATTCGAGAAAAAGCATAAACATATATAAAAATTTAACGTATTTTAGCTTTTCTGCAAAGTTTTCACGTTTCTATCTATCTGTCTGACTATGTATGTATGTATAGGTTATAAACATACACACATTGACAACGTGAAACATCTTTCCGCTTACAAATCTCTCACTACATATTTTCTTAGATGTTTATACAGGAGAGGCGTAGTCAATCTCCCGGAATGCACTTCATGCATAATCCTTAGGCATGTTGGAGTCCAAGAGTTTAATGGTACATGTTTCTAATGGTTTGTATCTACGAGTATTATTTGTGGCAGTAGCACTTAGTTTAGCAATGAAAATTTATTATTATTTCTCTTGAATGGAATGCGACTGAAAACTCTATCCTCTGTAGCTCATTTAATTAAATGTTAGTTAGCTCTCGACAGTTGTTCACAGTTTGCGAATATGTTAGAGAAACGTGTATCTGCAGCATACTTAGTCGTCGGTATATTACACCCAGGATACCAAAGGGATTAGAAATTTGAAATTGTGTCTGATCTTTCAGTTAGTTGGATCAAGTAATTTTGTGGTGTTGGATGATTTGTCCTTGTCATTAACGCAGGTGCAAAAGCACTGAGGGGATAATTGCGGTGTGTGTGTGTACAATGTGCACTAAACATTGAGTAGACGTCATGATGTAAGCATTTTGATATACAGTGCAAATCATCATGATACATGTAACTCTTTTTCAATCTTTGGATAGCTTCCAGCCCTCCATGTCACTGACTTTTTCTCGACTTCAACTTCAATGTTTATGTCTTACAAAGGTGTTGATTTGCCATCAATTTATCAAGTGTTCCTGGATAATCAACAAATTTAATTCACAGATTTGGTATTTGAGTTATATATATATATATATATATATATATATATATATATATATATATATATATATATATATATAGATAGATAGATAGATAGATAGATAGATAGATAGATAAAATAGCGTAGGCAGCTATACGCAATACAAAACCCAAAAAGGAAAACTTCAATCGTCGATAATTGCGACTTAGAGTTCTGGTTACTACTTATATTGATAGAAATATGCGTTAAAACATTTTTGGTTTTATATTGCGTACAGCTGCCCACGTTATTTTGTAATTTTCACATTAGTATTTCGCTACATCAACATTAATCTATATGGTAAATATATATACCGTTTGGATTGAATTTTTCTTTTATGTATGTCATTGTTCAGTTTCATTTCTAGATTTCTTGCCAACAGAAAAAGAGCCGGTTTCTAGCCTAGATTCAAGGCTCCTTCATTGGAATGTCTACATCAAAACAAAGTATTTTTGTATGTATGTATGCATATATATATGTATGTGTGTATGCATGCATATGTGAATTTGTTTTATTGCCAAGAAGGGCCCAACGAAGAGGGAACATACACAAACATGTGGGGTCATAAAAAATATAAAAAACAAAAGCGTGTGATATGAAGATGAAAATGATAAATGGAAATGAGCTACCACAGGCTGGGTCACTTACTTCCTTTAATTCTTTCGTTCAAGGGCATGCCGATGCCGTATTTTTTAGTTAGTTCATCATGTCTCATATTCTCTAGTATATCTTCTATATTATAGTCAATTCTCCAACATGAACAGCCACCCTTGTGTTCGTGTATTTCCTTCAATCTATTCTTAAGCACTGTAAAACTTTTGTGCCATGATTTTCCTTCTGAGTTCATTCGTTTTATGTCCTTCCTCTTTGCTATTTTACTTAACAGGTCTGCATCAACTTCTTTAAACATTATAACTAAATAACAATTGAGAGGGGAGGTTTGTGGTTTCGTGTGTGTCTGCACTTTTTTTATTTTCATTCTTTGTCGGGAGGGAATAGGTGTGTGTTTGCAGGGGGAGAGTTGGGCTGAGAGGGTATGGGTGGGATGAGTGTGGGTTGGGGTTTCTGTTCATCTTGACTGCTTTTTCCCCTTTCTCTGCTTCACCACTTTCCCCGTTTCTTCCTCCTTCTCTGCTATTTCTTCGACCTTTTCTGCTTCCTCCCGTTTTTTCTTTCGGCTTTGTTTCTTTTTCTCGGGGCAATTTGCTTTGATGTGGCCCTTTTTGTCACCTTTGAAACAGCGATGGATTCTACCCTCCACCCATATTCTCAACACCACTTCGCCTGTTGTTATGGTCTCTGACACTTTTTCCAAATATTCCGTAGTGCACTGAATTATGACTTCGAGAGTCTTACTTTGCCAGTTCGTAGCTTCTGTCTCAATGGCCTGAATGACTGTCACTTCCTCTTCGCTTCCCAGAAGCACTGCTGCCGCCACCACCCAAGCCAGGTCTATTTCCTCAGATTCTTCACATTTACCTCCTTTTTATAGATTCCCGTGGTTTCAGCGAAGGTCTTCCCTTCCAAATGCCTGTCCATTTTCTGCACCGCTCTCACGAGCTCCTCCTCCGATGATGACAACTCAAATTTGCTGATATCTGAATATACCGAGTTAGTCGAGGAATATCTAGCCATCTTTCAAAGAGAGAAAGTACAACAGCCGAACCGCTGCAAAGCAGCACACAATAGAAATACACGAATCCAACACATGATACTACGGACATATATGTATGCATGTGTGTATGTATATCAGCAGATTTGTATATTTTGCTTTATTTATGTAATCTCATACCTATCGTTGCATATTTAGACATGCTCATATGTTTTAAATGATAAACTTCTGGAAATGTTTATAGATTTTTACAGTTCTAGTGGTGGATTGAATTCATAGTCTTCGAACTAGCTTTCTCCAACATCAGTTGGGCAGCTAATTTCTACAAGTGTATGCAGTTTCTCTTCTCTATTCCAAATCATTATATCAGGTCTGTTGTGCTTACACTTTATTGAGGTCCTCACTGCGACATTCCACCAGTACTCCTTTTTATTATGAGTGGTTATGGTTTCTACCATACTGTGGGTTCTTAATTCCTTGTCCCCGGGGTTATCATCCTGGCGCATTTCATTATAGAGTATCTGAGCTACAACATCATGTCTCTGGAATGGTTTACAAATGTATATCTGTACCAATATATACATACGTATATCCATACCTTCATACACAAGTAAAGTGAATTGGAGTGCCCCGGTATTAGCTTACAAATTTTCACTGAAAAGGCTAATGGCTTCAATTTGGAAGATACAGATAAATTTGCCATTTTTTCTCGGAGAAAATCAGGATTTGTAGCCGTTTTTGCAGACATGTTGTAACGCATTCTAGTGCCAACTGATAATATGTCCAAAGGGAAATCTACAAATCACCATTATAGTTGTAAATGTCACATTACGTCACCTGAGAATGACTTATCATTTCAAATTCCCGATGAGAAACATATAAGCTTGTATGTCGCTGTGTGTGAGTGCATGCATGTTTGCTTGTATGTACATTTTATTAGAAAATGTACACATGTATATATGTGTCTATGTATATATGTTTGTTTGTGTGCATGTCTGTATACCGATAGAAATAGGTAGGTATGTAGGCATAATTGTAGCTAGGCATTCATAATCGAATTGTAAATTCACAATCACAAAATTCCTGGTTGAATCTCATTGTGTGGCTTCTTATCTAATAGTGTTTTACTATAGCTTCGCATCGGTTAATGTATCTGTAAATGTCCTATAAAAATGCATTTACTATTTAATAAAATTAACTATTTTGAATAGTATCGAAATTTCATCCCTAATTTTCTCACCTGACAAATAATTATAATAAGAAGAAACATTATAGATGCATGCCACGTAGAAATTTTTAATAACTTAATATCAAACTGCTTACAACTGAGGATGTCGATATAGTTACACGTGTTTGTGAAGTGCTCAGTCGCATTGAAGTTACTTCAACTCACAAATATTTCAGTCGATAGAACGAGGAAATTGTTCGTGTCGAAACCGTCAAGTAGCTATTGTAGGTTATCTGCATTTGAGTGCATGTATGTGCTTTTTATGAGTATATATATATATATATATATATATATATATATATATATATATATATATATATATATATATATATATATATATATATATATATATATAAATAATCGCTTAGATCGTGTTGCATGAATGTATGTTAAAATTTGTTGGAAATCTTTTTTTCTAAGGGGCCAGGTTGATGAGTTTCAGAAAATTAACCGAAGGCATGTACAGCTTAAAACACCACTTGGTGCTCTTTTCCAAGTGGTGATTGATTTTACAGTCATACCATGGCCCATTGGAGCGGAGAGTTATTTTTTGCGAATATACATCCAGATATAAATATTTTATCTGGAATTTGTTTGAGATATTTGTCCAAGACTCGTTAGGATGTTATGTGATCTTTCTCCTTCTCTCAAGTGGCTTGTCATGTTGTTAAAACAAAGCTGTGCCAGTAGAGGTGAACTAATGTCTTAATGACTCGGGCATGACTTTTGTAGATGACGAAGCCATAGCGAACAAACTTTGGGTTAACATTTATAGATGATGCCAATATCATTTGCGCAGTGGTGTTGGCATGATTACCACAACATGCAAATGGTACAGCCCTTGCAACGGCATTGGATGAAATAAAATTTGAGTTTCTCGAGACTAACCCAGTGATCACTATATACCATGACTTTCTGTGATTAATTTCTGGTGTTCTTCAACTTTTATATTTTACTTTGTTTCGGAAGACCACAACAGAGAAAAGTATTCCAGTTGGGGATGTGTGAGGGTTGAGAAGCTGAGGATAATGGTATGAGCTATGTGCGTGTGTGTCGGAGATGGTTTCATTATGTGCATTTGTGTTTGTGCATGGTAATTTGCATATATATATATACATACATATATATATATATATATATATATATATATATATATATATATATATATATATATATACGCGTATGTATTTACGCATCTCTGACAATCTATTTGTGTACTGCATACAGGAATATGAATTTTACTACTAAATTTATGGATAAACCAAATGCAGAGAGCGAGAGCTCACAAGTTAGCTAAATAGATAGATAGATAGATAGATAGATAGATAGATAGATAGATAGATAGATAGATAGATAGAGACAGATAGATAAATGGATATATAGATCGGTAGAGAGAGAGAAGGAGAGGTTAAAGGAGAGAGTGAGAGGGGTGTAGAAAGGGAAAGACAGGTAGAGGGAGAAAGGAAAAAGAGAAAGAAAAAAAAGCATCTTCACTTATAGTTAATGTAACGTTAGATGTTTTCCATTTCTCTTCTTTACTTACTGCTAATCAGTCGTCATCTCTCCTGCCTACTTCTGGCACGGAGATTTGTTGTATACAAAGTCTTTGTTTAATCATTCACCTATGCAATGTCTTATATTTCATCTATTTTTGCTGCGTTGTTTCTAGAAGCTTGTCTGTCTATAAGTGTTCTTTGTTTGGAATATTAAAAGGAAGAAAGCTTTTTTTTTTTGCTTTCTCTTACAGTATTACATCAAATAAAACATGTATATCTCGTCTTTTAATTGATTTATACCCTTTCACCAACTCTTCTAGTCCAGTGTATTTCGAGCAGTAGTAAGAAAGAATTTTTGATAATCGAAACGAAACCTCCAGACTAATTAAACATTATACGATAGACAGTTTGATGTTTAGTATTTCACAGTAGTGAATAAATCGAAACGAAAACAGGCATCAATATGAAGTAATCAACATAATACTTCCGACGTATTTATAACCCATTGTTTGCATATCACAAATTTCGAAATCATTCAAGCGAAACTGGATTTTATTTTTGAATACGGTATGCGTTATCCAGCAGCCCCTAGCCCCTACAAACATAGTGTAACAAGTTGACTTAGCTCTTTATGATGCTTAAATGGAGTAGATGTAGACAAGAAGAAAAAATACAATACGGGCTTCAAGTAAAGGAGGTATGGTCGTATTTTCTACAGGTACACGTAAAAGTATGTTCAGCTTCGTGTTGTTATTTAATATATGCAACATAACTTATATATTTTGAGTGCACCTTCCTTTCGTATTTTCACTCATTCGAATATCTATCTATCTATCTATCTATCTATCTATCTATCTATCTATCTATCTATCTATCTATCTATCTATCTATCTATCTATCTATTTATTTACCTATCTATCTCTCTATCTAACTACCTGTCTGTCTGTCTGTCTCATGCGATTTGCATCGAAGTTTCGTCTAAGGACATTGAGGGACAATATGGTCCCTCATCTGATGATGTCATTACGTGAGGTGCCATGCATTGAAAACACTGACGTCTGTGAAAAAGGAGAGAGCATATGTGCGCGACCTGCTGATCTCATGTCAAGATAAACAGCACATGACCATGCAGCTGGGACCTAGTTAGAATTTTCTTTACGTGCTGTAGCTCAATGGCCTGTAGCTCAATGTCCTGTAGCTCAATGTCCTGTAGCTCAATGGCCTGTAGCTCAATGTCCTGTAGCTCAATGTCCTGTAGCTCTTAAAATGACCCTAAATAACCTTTATTTAAGGATGATGAACGAAAGGCGCCCATGTTTCCAGGGGTGAATTATTCAAACCCCAAAGAATTCCTCTTAAAACATGGCTCTGATTATCACCCTTTACCACTGTTCGTGATCAGAGATGCA